>NW_020884921.1:4913262-4929770 GCF_003945725.1 Corapipo altera | reverse complement strand
GCCTGAACAATTTTTTCACAGTATATCCAAGGAAGCTTGAAGTGCTTGGCAAAGCTAAAAGTATACAAAGTCTCTCTACCAGGCTGATCTATAGAAAAGGTGGAATCATCATGGGCCAGATTCAAATATGCTTGTGAAGTCTGAACAGCTGTGACAGACTCAGACCCATTGCAATCTATGAAACTATTCCCAATAATGAATTTGAACCAGGAAATCGTAGTCAGATTCCAAGAAGGACCACGAGGTTGATGATATAGCTCTTCCTTTTTAATAACAGTCTTAAGTTAACTTTGCAAATGGCGACATTTTACAGACCCTTAGGAAAAAGGTAAAGCAATAGGAATGGATACACTTTTGGGGACACATTTGGTTGCTAGTTGCTCATCAGGATCTAAACAAGCACCTGTTTGCTGACATGCTAGTTCTAAAAAAATGTTGGAGATATTAATGGTTAAAATTAGAAAAACAACCCCAAAAAAACTAAATAAACAAACCCCAACCAACAAAATCTGCCAAAACCAAAAAACAACAAAACAAAAACAGAAAAAAAAAAGAAAAGCTGTCCACCAACTTCTGTGCTGTGCTCCAGTACAAACACTCACTGTACTTTATCTGAGCTCTGAGTGCACACAGAGGTTGGTGAGTTCAGCTGATGGCTGTGTAGAATTGAGGCCGAGTGGCACAAAGAGTACGGCTCCTCTCTCAGCTCCAATCCTGTGAGATTTTATCTGACAATGTTTTCCCTTGCCTATACCTTCCTTCATGCCCTTGAAGCACAAGAGTAAGGAAGAGGCATTGCACCAACTGAATCTCATACAGCCTAAGCAAAATGCGGGCATGGGAGCTGCTCATCAGGGCCTGGTTTCAAAACAGTCTCTTACCTTACTGCCCTACTCATTCACTTTTTAAGTATTGACTGATTTGTGCCTGGCCACAAGACCTTTGAAAGTGGAATAAGACTTTTGCTTATACCTTATTTTAACTACCCATATTTGTGAAGTCACTTAATTTACATTTTTCAAAAACTAACTCCGTTGACATTACTGAGTGCTTCATTTGAGGCAGCTGTAAATTTTCCAGGAGCAAGTGCATTTCTTCCTCATTGCACTTCTTCCTCATTGTAGCCCTCCCTTTTGTAACCTACCCTCTTCTCCTATGAGTAAAACCATGACTACGTGGTTGTGAACTTTAGCTTCACACTGTGCTATAAAACATTGCCACAGTTGCACAGGGGTATTTTCTAAATAGAACTGTGCTCTAACCCAGCTCTCCTTTTCCAGCTACCTATTAAACTGCCTCATTACTGTGTTACTGATCTGATCTTGAAAAAAGCGATGCCGAGTATGTGGAAATAGAAGTTAATGATGCACTGCCTTTAGGTAGAGTCTCCAGAAGCAGTAAAACCAAATCCAACTATTCTTAATTTCCTTTTGCATGCACATTGCCACTAAGAAATAGCAGCATTTTAATGAAATACTTCCCTAATATACTTTAAAGACATGAAAGGCCTAAGAAGATTGTCAGAGCACTGACAGCTGAGGGGAGGAGGGCATTCCTGACTAAAGTTGGCACTTAACCTTTGCATACTCTTCCTTGTATAGTGTAAGGGCTGGTCGTAGGATAAGGACAGGATCAACTGGAAGTAAGTTCTGACCAGGTACAGTACAAGGTACCACATCTCACGCTATTGTACATATGTTTCTGCAGCTATTGTACATATGTACTTCCTGTTAATGTACACACGAAGCACAGATTTCCAAACCTGGAAAAGCAAAAGTCTAACACACCACTGGATTCCCCCAGGTATCAGACACAAATATCCAGATGAAAACACTTGCTACTTTTAGTATTTTTATCATTCTTTTTCCAAAGCTTGAAGACAAACATGACATTATAAATGTATGGGCACTTGGACAAAGGGTGGCTCTGAAATTAATCTGCATCTCATATATATATACATACACACACACACGCACACATACACATATATATATAATGTCAGACCAAATGTACAGGATAAAGGAGGGGTATATACTCAGATCTAGAAGACGGAAGTAGAGAACAGTCTGTTACTTTCTCAGACCAGTGAAACCTGCTCCCAAGGGAAATTTAAATTTGTGCAAAGTGAAGCTCTGCCAACATGTGTTGGCATATCAGGAATCAAGGTCTGGGAACTGCCTGCACTGCTGTAGCTTGGGGAAGGAGGAGGGGACAGAGGCTTAGGAGGTATGCAGTTGTTGTGCACACAGGACAGATATCTGAGAGCTGCAAGCTTGATCTTTTTCCATGACCTAAGCAATGGTTAAAGATTTCCATTCCTCCTAGATTCAAGTCTCACCCTAAGGCTAGCCTTCATTGTTTCAATGGGTTTGAATACACACCAGAACTCCTGAAATCTCTGTAATTTTAAGAGAGATGTATATGAGGTTATACATGCAAGGTGGGAATGGGCGAGTGCCTTAATTTATCAGATCAGTCCTGATTTCCATTGGAATAATGTGTCTCCCCTTTTAACTCAGTTAATAAATGCCTTAACCAGTAACTAATATATTAAGTAGCATTAAACTGTGATAATAGCAACTTTTTTTCCTCACAACAGCAATTTGTAGACTTGGAGAGGGAACAGTGCAGTATTATGTTACACAGCACATGTTTCTGTGGAATTCTTAAGGGAAAACAGAGCCACATCACCTGCCAGGAGGTCTGCTGGGGGCCAGCAGACACATGGGGTACCCAAGTCCCTCTAACTGGATTAAGCAAGGACTGCAAGAATTTTGAGTAATGTACATTTGCAGCCCATACAACATGCACATTTTCTCATGTAAAAAACAATGGTAATCAGTGAAGAGGTACATGTGGACACTTACTGTTCTCTTGCAGTAGATTTACTATGGCAACTTGTGATATACTCAGGGCTTACAGTAGTTTGAAGTTTTGCAATACTCTTCTTTAATACCCTCTTCAGCAAGAGTGTCTCATTCCAGCACAGTTTTTCAGAAGCAGGATAGAATCACCTATGACAGTTATGTTCTATGTGTATGGTCTGAGATGAAGGTAAGCTTTGTGTTAAAACTTCCTTGAACTGCATTAGTCTCAGAAAGGATAGAGTTTCAAGAATGGGAAACTCTCCTAAAGGACAAGCAAAGAATAGGAGACGTTCTGAAAGGAGAACAGAGGCAGCACTGCAGGAGCACATCGACTTGTTTAAAGAATGCAAGCTGACCCTTTTATTTTTCCTCTAAATTAAGCTATAGTCAATTTTCAGATAAAATTAAGTTTAAGGTGCTTGCTTTGCAGAGACCTATTGTCACTTAATAGCAACCTATTGTCACTTAATAGCACCAGTCACTCTGTCAAAGAACTAAAGGCAAAAGGGCAGCTCACGTGGTACAAACAAGACAGGATGGTATACTCCAACCCTGATCAGAGTGTATATTTGTAAAATTCTTGCCCAAAACAGTTAAAGTCAGGCATCCAGGGACAGTAGTTTTTGAATCACAAGAAGGTTTGTAGGTTCTGTTTGTCTTGTCAAGATGATATCTGCTAATGACAGTTACCTCTGATATTCCTCTCTGGGGTTCACTGTATTGATACCAGAACAATGTAAAAATAGTTTGAGAGACAAATCTGTCTCCTTTTCTTTCAGTATGTGTGAAAAGGAAAATTATAAAAGGGTTTTTCTTTCCTGACTTACTTGACTGCTTCTGTGCACCCATCACATAAACTACACTCAGGCTCACATATCCCTGGCTGTGCCAGAATCAGGAAGAAATTTCTGAACAACAAGAACACAGCATGTTTCTTTCGTACTTACTCCAAGAGCCCTCCAAATTGGTTTGACACTGCCCGACAGAGGAACCCCATCACATATCATGACAAAACGATGAGGAAACGTCTATCCTCTTCACAGCAGTCCTCAGAAATGCCCAAAGACTCATTTCTCCCAGCATGATGAAATGCAGATGAAACACCAGTGAAAATGGACTGTGCATCAGTGTTAAACTATTCACACCTCATTGGAGAGCTAAATGAGGACAGTAAGCTAATCATTGTGACATGGTATAACTCAGTTCATGGTGGAACCCAAAAAAAAAAAAGAAATACAGGATCTGAAGCTTCATCCGCAGCCCATGGCAGGCATAATTTTTGTCTTCTTGACATATGTGTTCATGGGGATTTTTTTGTGTGTGTGTCATGTTAAGTACTGTCATAGCTCAACACCTTTATTTAGAAGGGATTTGGTAGATTTTATCTCCTAGACATTTAGACCAACCTTGTTCTGTGCAGAGGAATGTACTGCTCAGCCGTACTGCCTCACCCCATAAGCCTGCAATATCCTACTTCTTCCAACAGGGCATGGTGACCTTATACAACCACACGTGTTGGTGTATCTTTCTGTGTGCCAAGCCCACAAAGATCAGCAAGAAGCAGCAAATGACAAGCACTTTCCACTGCTTCTGGAGGTGAGATCTGGCTCACAACTGACTTCAGAGTAGACAACCCACCCAAAATTCTGCCTGCAGAGGAGAACATAACCAATCCACAGTGGTGTAATGACTCATGAAACAATGTCATGCCTTTGGGCCACAATGGCTAACAGTGGCCAGCTTCAGAAGAATTCCCCCAAACCCAAATATGAAGAGCCAGTGTCTAGTTAGAGCTGCTTCAGCCCCAGAAGAAACATGCTGCCCTCACTCAATCCTGTCCTGTTTGTACTTTTGCACGGGGTCATCTGCTCCAAAAGCTTTTTGTGATGGACCATGAACTACTATTGACTTGTTTTCACGTCATGATAGAGCTGCACTCAGTTTTCTATTCTATAGTCTGTGTGTATCAATACAATCAAGGCTGTGTTTTCTTTTCAAGGCTTTTAAAATTTTGGGATGAGTTGCCAAAGTGGCAAATTTCTTTGGTGCTAATGCTTCTAACCAAGAAAATGATTGGATATTTTCCTTTTTTTCCATCTTGTATGGTCACCACTTCCTTGGACTCAAATGACTCAAACATTTTCACTGTCTGCTGAACAATGATGATTTTGTGGTAAAAGTGCTGACATAGTCCTGCCCCTGGTAAGTTTTGCTGCCCAGAAATTACTAATTATCTGTGTACAATTCTGGAAAATTGTACAGGGTACTTAGTTGTATGTGCTGTAGATGTGTTTCAAAATAACATTACTTAACCCTCTCTCCGAGCTCACATGAGGTATTATAATGCCTTTATTTGTGTCAAGGTCTAAAAATGGAATTAACAGCAAAAAACCATGACTTTGGGCTATTCCATATCTTGCTATTATTCCTTTTTTCTCATTTTCATAAATTTGCTTGACAGTATTTACTTCACTGTATTACTTTAAAGTTATGAATCCTCACTCACTCCTTAGTAAAACAACTTGAGTGTTTTGAGATGTCCAGATGAGAGGGACAGCAAAAGGAGATCCTGAAATGTCATATTTAAAAAGTGGAAAGTATTAATGTTGCATCATTTAGAGGTCAATTTAATCTTGAACTGCAGGCATAACTGTTGTTAAACATTGTGAATTTTGCTTAATTATGTCAGTATCTCACCAGATATAGCTTAAATCTTCAAGTGCAGTACAGAAATGCTAGATATTAATAGCCCTTTCTTTTTAGGAGGCTTTAAGGAGACTAAACTACAACAAGGTTTAAAATTCAGGTTGTCACTGCTTCAACCAGCATCAAATATTTAAGGCTATCAAAAATAGCATTGAAATAAAATTGTATGTGGTATCTATAACTACCCTATAAGGTCTTTTGCTAGCTTCTAACTTCTACATACACCCATTTTAAAATCCTTGTAGCAATTTTAAACATTTTCTCATCATTTAGAATAACTGTCCACCCCTTGAGAAGGACAGGGCAACATGGTTTTTCTAACTATGTTCCCTTTTTCTTCCTTTCTGCCTTCCTAGCTCTTCTGTACTCCTCGCACACCCCAAGTACAATCTTATTTCTTTATGCCAGAATTAGGTAAGCTTCAGAAAAGATGCTACCTGCTTTGGCAGACTGTAGAGTGTTTTGGCAGGTGACACTTAGGCTTGCAAAGTTAACCTGAAAACAATTTTTGGGCAAAGGGGAGTGGGTTTGTGCTCTGTGATGCCTCAGAGACAGCCCTCACAGCTCCCCAGCTATCCCACCAAGCCATGGCCCAGAGCCAGAGAGGGCACATGGATTTCACAAGCAGGGACACAAAGGGCTCAGTTGTTCTCCCTCCGAAGCCAATTGCCCTTTCAGAAACAATTGCACTGGGATTTCAGCAAGCTGCCCCACACAGTTGGGGAGGCACACCCTCCATGCATCCCAAGTCAGCAGTGCCCCATTCCAGCAGGGCTTCTCATGGCTCAGTTTCCACATCATTATCAAACAGCATTCATCAAGACCATACCTTGTTCTCCCTTCAGGTAAAATAGTGTAAAAAGTGTACCACAGAAAAATTTGGAGAGAGTGAGATAAGTGACAACCATCCTTTCCCTGTTTCTGCAGAGCTGGCATCAGAAGTGCTGACACTACCACTGATGTTGTGTCCTGGATCAGGGATGTGCAAGGAGGCTGAGATGTATTGCTTGAGCATCCCCTAGACAACTTTGAAGCCTTTTCTGGTCATCCTTCTGGACTAAGTGTACATGGCAGGATGGAAGAACGCATCTTAAAGTCACAAAAGATGGAGAGTCAACATTTTAATTTTATAAAACATTGACTCTCCATCTTTCATTTTTATAAAACATGTAAATATTTTTTTCTTCCAGCACAACTGCACTTAGGTGTAGCAGTGCCCAGTACCAGAAATGCTATTCAGTGTGAGCTGTTTCCTAAAGGAAAAGTGCACATGGGAGTTCAGATTATTTCATCTACCACAGATGCTGCTTGTACTGTAAAAGCACAGTTGCAGTTGACAACAAGGTGGTGTGGAGTGTGGCACCTCTGCTGGCCCCTCTCCAGGAGCACCTAGGTGGTCTGTGACACATGATAGGTTTCTTAATTGTTGATAGCATATAATTAGGACAGTGTAAGCCTTGTTTAAAGATTAAAGTCAGTTTAATCAAAATGCTTGGGTGGACTTTGGTGATGTTGGAACAGGAGTCTACAGAGTGAGGCGGAATCAATCATGTAAAATGGAGTCCTTCCTCAGTAGATCACAGGGCTTGGAGCTCCAGCTGGATTTGTTCTTAATATGCTGCCTTCACCATCATAACCTTTGGGCTTATCTTGGGGAGGCAATAAATGACATTCAGATTCAGTCCTCAACATGCATTCAGTGTGCTCTAGACAGATATGCTCAAACCATAAATGATTGACAAAGATGTCATCAATATTTCAATATCATCAATTACCTCGACCTTATCACAGCCTACTTTGCAAATAGTAGCTTAAATACCTGCATAACTCAGAGTGAATTATTTCAGCCCCAGTTTTACAAAACCTTTCAAGGTGTTAACATTTGCAACACAAAAATATTTGTTTACAGCACAACAAAAGAGAAATGAGGTGTAAAAGATTACACAAGGAATAAAGATCTCCTTATTTATTCATCATATACTTTCTAGGGCTTTTTGCTCTTTAAATTTGTTCTAATATTATCAGAATTGACTTCTAGTCTTTCTGATCCCAGAGGAAATGTCTTCAGTGAAGCTCTCGGTGGATAACTGTAACAAAGAATCAGCTTGCAGAGTTGTTACTATGGTGCTCTTAAGTGTAGAGCTTCTAAAAAATTAACTGATAAGAAAATTCCAATGCACTATATTTAGAAGCACTTCATTTTCTACCTTTTGACATAAAATTATTTAACAACTGAAAATCTACATAGAAATTGTTTATTCTTTATTACAGCATGGTATCTTTTAAAACCTGTTTTTATTAGCTTTTAAATAGGCACCAAATCTAGAAAAAAATACTGCTTATTATATTCTCAAAAAATAAAATTTGAAGCAAGAATTATACTGTTAATTTCTCTGGGTTTTGGTTTGGTTTTGGTGGTTTTGTTTGTTGGGTTTTTTTGTCATTCTGAGAACCATATCCCTTAGACTCTACTAGAGAATATTTATGTACAAAGAGCTCTACATGAATGTTTACCTTTACTTTATTCTCTAGAAAGGCATTTTAACAGCAGTACTACTTTCTAACTCTCTTGGAAAAAGCTCAGGTCTATTTTTAGATTTCAGCGTCCTAAAATGTGTACTGTATCACACAGGGCAATGCAAGCAAAAACGGAAAATTCTGCTTCCTATTATTTTTGAGCACAAGCCAACTCTGACCCATTTCTGCAGGACAGTTCAGCTAAAAGTTCTCTTTGAAACGATTATGAGGAATACGGGTTTGTTACAGGCACAACTGTTATTTCATATATACAGTTTAATACCACCTGAAGAAGACTGAGTGGAAAATAACAGAAAATAACACCGAAACGCATATACACCTTCGCAGAAATCCCTGTACTGTTATTGTAAATCAGTTTATACTAAAAAAGTTGTTTGAGCGATTCCTACAAAAAAAAGGTAAAAAAAGGAAAAAGTCACCCCTTTCCACACTGTTTATAACAAATTGCCTGTCAGCACACAGTTAATTTCCTGTAAACCCTGCTCAGTGGTGCTCTCCCCACTTCATGGCCGAAAGGGTTGAGCAATTTGTTGCCGTAATGGCTTTCTTGTTCCACTTTTAAATGACGTAAAATGCTTGACAATGACACTTTTTTAGTGCTGACCACCTGCACTTGTCTGCAGCTGTGACTCTACTCACAGACCTGGCAATAAGATTCCATTCTAGTGATGTTTCATAAATACACAGTTTCACAGGCAGGGTAAGGAAATTGATAGGAATGTAGCTACTGTTGATAATTAGATTGATAAAGGTAATCTGGAAGCAAAAATCTACTATCCAAATGACACTTTGTGTCTTTGCACCTTTGCAATACATCTGGCAATAATTTTACCTTTAATGGTTTCACAGAAAGAGGAGATTTCATCGTAAATAAACAAAGGTTTTGCACTTTTACAAAGGCTTTGTATTCTCAAAGTCATATGGAAACAAAAATTAACTGCATGGCTTTGTAGCATCCAAGTGAGGCAAGCACTACCAAGAGAGGAATGTCCCGTAAATAACTCCTGAAAGGTATCTAATCTGTGGTTAGAATGATATTACTTCACTCCTCTGCAGAGACCTAGAAAAACAAGTAATGAAAAGTCCTATATAGATGATTATCAATTGATTATATTACCACCATGAGTATTATAATCTTATTATGAGCTATGAATTATTTCATGCTGTTTTCCCTTCACTAACTTTTCAATAAGAGAACTGTACTGCCATTTGTAATTAAGTGGTTATATTCCGAATGAGCAAAATTAACCTATTCTCCCCACTGTCTGCCCAGAAAAAGATTCAGTTGTTTGGGTGCGCACCAGGCAGATCATGGGAGCCCTGTTCCAGCCCCCTGCATGCTCCTAGCCTGGATAAAACAGGATTGTATTACAGAGCATTTTGCGTGGTTCAGAAGCACTGACATCACTTCAGTGGTGTGGCTACCCTGCTCTATGGCCTCTGCTATAAAGATCATACTGCATTTTCCAAGCTCACTCTTCATTCCTACTCACCAGCCCAAAATATTGGGCTCTTTGAAAGGACAGCTTTAACTAGCTGTGGTTTTCCATGTGTTGTTTCTTCTGCTTTACATAAAGGGAAGACATCAAGGATGGTTACTTGAACGTGGAAAAACACAGTGGAGTTATATAGGGGGATGAATCATGAAGTTTTAAGGTGAAAACTCATTAATATATTTATATACATATATGTATATGTATATGTATGTTGGCACATACACATTGATTTTCTATTGCTTTATCTAATTTAAAAGATTATTTATTTATTTAACTTTTCCTCAAGTTTTTAACATTTCTCACACTAAAACCAATCCAATCTATGCAGAATTGCTCGTAGTAAATATCAAGAGCATAAGCTTATAAAAGGCTCAAGGCCTAGAAGCTACAGTACAGGATGGAGAGTCAAAAGTGCTTAAATCCAAGGTTGATTTCTTAACTGAATTCCTGAGTAAAGAGTGGTTATGTCATTTTACCTGTTTCCCTATTATTTCACAAGGCTGTTTTGAAAATTGAATTTTGCAGTCTCAAGAGACAGGGAGGGGTATGAGTTTACCATGCAATTTTCTGGCTGTTGTTGCAATCAAGAAGCCTGAAAAACCAAATCCTTAACAAAGAGTTTTCCTTCGTTATTTTTACTCATTGTTTAATTATTGCAGGGAGTGCTGAGGTGTGGTTTACCAAAGTTTTCAGTTTCTGATTTTTCAAGGGGAGAAAGACAAAAAATTACACAGGTTTGTATAAAAACACAAACCAAAACTTTTAGGGTAAGTTTTGTCTTCATTAAATGTAACTTTTGTTCCTGTACACATGACGCCATTCATTCTGCTAGCCATGGAAAATGGCACTGAGAACAAATGCTCAGTCCATAATATTCATTTTTATGAAGATTTTTTTATTTATTGACAAAATAACACTTCCTCCTGCTCTACAACAGGTCTGAAACCTCCTACTGGAAAGTGGAAGATACTTTTCTCCTGCTGGTTTTGGAAGAGATTTTTTTTAAAAGCCATTTTTGGACCTGAGCTTACCCATGGACCACAGAATATCCCATCAGATCTTCCTCTGACATAGAAGTAGTGACCCAAGACTCCAAGTCTACCTTCCCTGGGCAGCCTGGTGCTTTCACGTTGAGCCTGAAGACTGCAGTTGATCTCAATGGTTTTTGATCAAGCTCAGTTGTATAAACACAGATGTGTACACTCTGCCTCACAGGACCAACTTCTTCGTCAGCAGCGTGCACAGTTCCCATCACACCCAGGGAGAGAATAGACTTCTGGGTGTGTAAGTTCATTGTCTGCTTCCTCCTCTTTGAAATATTACATTTTTAGAAGCTTGGTTTTAAACACGCACTATAAATCTGACAGCAAGTGTTACTGAAGTCCCAACTCTAAATAAATAGTTTAAAATAAAAATTGTATAACTACTCATCTGTGCCAACAAAACAGTTTGAAAGGGAGCACAGTAAACACAAAGTAAATTAGATGGGATCTACTTTCGTGGGGTGGATGGCTACTTAAACCAGTTATTATAGAGAAGATTTTGTTGTGTGGTGCGACAGCACGTACCCATGTGGCTAACCAAGAGCTGGTTGAAAAAACAATCCCCACCCATACCTAGGAGCAGTGCCATGACCAGACCACAATTCCTGCGAGGCATAAATTTAATTTGCTGAAAATGAAGTACAGGCTCTGTCGCAGCTCATTAGACAGCAACAGACATATTGTAACAGAAGAAAGTGGAATTTGGTGGAAGGTCCAAATTCTACATATGCTGTGAATAAACCAGACTATTGTTTTTTGATAAAGGGGTATTGTTTTGAGTGTGCAGGGTAACTAAGTAAAGCCAGCAGAATTTTTTGGCCAAATATAGTCTCTTTCTCACTGCTAAAAATCCTAGCTTTTAAATTAGGAGCTGAAGTAATTGAAAAAAAGTTTACATTCCTGCAGCCAGCTGCAGCAAAGCCAAGCAAATGTTTGGCTTAATATTCATCTCTTTCATGAAACCTTCTTAAACATCTAAGACAGAAAATAGCATTTCTATTATATAGTAATTTAATGCTTAAAGCACTGGGGTTCTTCCCTTTTTTTTCCCTTCTCTTATTTTTTTTTTAACTTGTTCAAAAGACCTGATAGAGTCACTGCTGTGGTATTAGGCTATGTGAAGCATATCATAACTTAAAGAAATCATGCTTTCAGTTTCTGGCTCCAGTTGTAGGTCACAGTTACTAATAGAATGTTCTTTGTTGTTTTGGGGTTTGGGGGTTTTTTTGTCATATCCCAAGCCGCTGTAAAAGAGGAAAAGAAGGTGTTGTTTTTCACAGTAGCTAGCTGCAGTGGTGATAAGGGTCTAGAAAAGTAGCAGAGCTTAGGAGATATGACTGTTAAAACCAGTGCAAACTGCTAGATTACTTTAGGGCAATGCTCTGAGAATGACATGCTGTAAAATTATTAAAAAGGATAGAGCAACTATGGAAGTCTGAATTGTCTTCCACATCCTTCGATACCTTTGGTGCTCAATGCTTTTAGCCACACTTGTGTCTTCAGGGACATTGGAAGTGTTTGGCCCCAGGAGGTTTAGCCCTCCAGAGGTGCCACAACTGGTGTCCCCTGACTGTCCCTTCTTCCCATCCACAGGTTAAGGGTATCATCCAGAAAAACAATCTTCCTAGTAAGTTAGTTTTTGGATACATTTCTATCCAAACAAACAAAAATCAATTTATCTATTCACTATTTCATCTACCTTCTCTACTTCTTATTTCACATCTTTATCTTCTTAATACCTATTTTTTCTGCCAGTGTTTCCTCCAAAAACAAGCTGTGATGGGAGATTGAGGATTAACCCAATGACAATCATCAGTGCAAGCACAAAGACAAAACCAAGACCATGTTGGGGTCCAACAGTTGGGGTACTGAGCCCAGCTCCCCTAAACTGCCAGAAGTATAGCTGTCACATGGAGGGAGAGATTAGCTGAAAGTAGCCAACTTTTCTCCTTTTCAGACTTTTTGGATGCTGTACTAAGACAATATTCACACTACCGTGTTGGCACTTCCTAATATAATGGGGTAGAGACTGTGTCCCAATCAGTGTCTTGCTTTGCCTCTTTGTTAACCATACTAGAATGATTTGATTTTCAGGTGATAGGTACCTCTGAGCATGGAGCAATGGAATAGTAAGGGAACAGAGAAAGTGGTTGTACATTACCTGGCCTGCTGTTGTGATCCAGTTTAGTAGGGTACACTGGGATTGCCTCAGAGGAGTCACATGGCAGCAGGCAGACTTTGTTTTCTAAAAATTAACAGGCAGGCACAATCAGAGCTGAATTGTCTTTTTGTCATCTTTTTTTGGTGTGGCCATACCTCTAAAGGGTGGTCTGACTGAGCTAAGCCCCTCAGATCCCCTCTCATCTCCTCTTGCCTGTTGCAAGACGGGATAACTTGTCTTCTCATGCCTATGGATTAATTTGTCTGTGATTGAGGTGTCCAAGTATGGTGCACATTATCATGTTAATAGCACAAGAAGTCTTGTGATTTTTAAAGTGACATATTTGCTAGGAAGTGATTTAACTAGATGTGTACTGTGAGCAGGGAAACCTACTTCAACAGGCAAATCTATTACCGGAAGAATGTAAAGGTGGGATATTGTTTTATTTACATTAATTTCCAAAAATGTACATTTGATTTACCTTCATTTCTTTTCCTCCCATTTACTTTTCTTTTCAAGACACAGGAAGTACAAAAACATGCCTGAAAATACTATTTATAAAAACGCCTTTTACCCCAGGCCTGGTATGTGTGTTGTGAAGCCTCTCTTACCTCACATACTTGATTACCAGATTTAGAGTTTTGAACATCTCAGCTTCTGAAGATGACCCTCAACATATTATAGTTTTGGTGGTTTAATGAAATTACTTTCAGATATAAGGACAAATATCTGCTTAAAACATTTCAAAAATACAGTTTTTAATAGATATCACATAAGAGTTACCACATACACCAAATAGTTGAATTTTATTCTGCTGTAGGTAATACTTTTTTTTCCTGGATGCTGTAGAAGGTAGGATCATTTTAACATTCAATATTTACCTCTCTTCGATGCCTTAATGATACAACAGTTGCTAATCATGATTTTGACTGAGAACCAAACTGAGGATAAAAAAGTTTTCTTCCAGTCATGTGCAACACTAATCAAAGAAAACAAAATATTCAATGTATTGAATTATATTAATTCAGTTAATATATATAATAATATAATAATGTTTATCCTACTTAGCATTGGCAGTGCTTGCAATCTTATCACCAGTCACTGGATATTTACTGGTTTCCATAAAATCCTCACTCTTTTCCTCAGACAATTAAATCCAGTATTTGTAAGTCTCAATCCCTCATAGCTATTGAAAAAAATCATGAGTCCTAACAAGTGAAAAACCAGTAGACAAATGAAAAAAATTATGAATGGATTGAACAAAACACTGACATTTCTGGCTTTTACTAGCAAATGACAAGGTTTCTCTCTCTTTCTTTTTTTAGTTTGGTCATTGTTTTTGTTTTTTTTATTCTGAAACCAACCTCATAGTTGAGGATCTAGTTTACTATTTCTGAAAAACTGGGGATTGCAGTGCTGCTGATTTAATAACATTTCACTGGGTTCCAACCTCCTTCTATTATTTTTTTTTTTCATTTTTCCCCTTTCATCCTTTTCTCCCTCTCTACCTGCCCCATTTCCAGGACCAGCACTGGAGCTTCCCCGCTATTCCTGGAATGTCTGACCAAAGACCCAACAAAAGGCACCAATGTCTTAAAAGCTCAAGTCTCCTCAGATTACAAGTAACATTGAGGTAAGACAAATGCTGCTTGTGCCACTCACGGCCCCAAGCCAAACTTTCATTGACAGAAGCTGATCTCTGACAGGCAATGGAAAACTTGGAGAATTCAGAGGGGGGAAAAAAAAAAGGAAAACGAATAAAAGCACAAAACCAACCAACCAAAAAAACCCACCTCAAAATCCCCAATCCAGTGTTAAAAAGAGCAAACAAATTGATAGTGACGTGGATCACTCACATTGACTTAATAGATTGCCCTAGTTCTTCAGCATGGATGACTTTATAGCCACTACTATCCCAGCATAACTATAGCTGATCATGTTGCTCTGCACTTTAAGAAAACTAGGACTTCAGAAGGAAGTGTGATGGAAATTTCCAGAACACAGATGGTCTGTTTGGATAAAGACAGGCTTTTTATACTTAATTGCTAGGCCTGGGAGTCTTGGCTGCCCTACCCACTGTCTCTGTCTGGTACACTCGGATGGGTTTATGTTGGTGGGATCCCCTGTGTATAGGGCTGTTCCCTCTCCCTAACATCACTTGCTTCTTTCTTTTTGCTGTACAACTGTTGAAAGGAAAAAAAGTATTTCCATCAGCTTTGTTGCTAAGACTTCTGGTTTTCTTAGTTCTGGATGAGGAACCATTTTGCTGTTTTTTCAGGCAGTCAGAACAAAAGAGAATCAGCAAAATCAACACACCTCCCTCCAGTTTAGAAATTAGTTCTATTAAATATTTAAGTGCTTTTCAAGTGTTGTCTGAAGAAAATAATTTCTGTGGCATAAACAGGGCTTGTCTTAAAGGTTTTGAAGAGAGAAAGGACCTTCACCCATCAGCAATTAAATAAAACAGTAAGCAGTCTTCTGAAGGCTGTGAGATATTTGCATGTAAAGAATGTTTCTAAACTGTATTAAAACTAATCATGTATTTTCAAACATGTTTGAGGTTTTTCGTGAAGGCAGTTGCAAAGTTCCAACCTATAACAGCTCTGGGTTATCTAAAAATAGACTATCAGGTTCCATTTTTAGCAACAGTGGTATAAATCCAAAGAAACCTCAGTAACTTCAGAGTAGCTGCCTTCTATTTACATTTGAATTAAAGATGTCAAATCAGTCTCTATTTTATTGCTGCACACTACTAAATGCAAATCTCTGATTCTGCAAACAAAATCTCTACTAATTCACATGACTGGAAATGTCCACATTGATTCCGTGCAGCAGGCACGGGAGTGAGAGTTAATATTCTCTACCAACAGTGCTGGCTCACTGGGGAGGTCCTACATGATTGGAAGTTGGCAAATGTCAAGCCAATCCACAAAAAGGGCTGGAAGGAGGACCCGGGAAATACAGGCCTGTCAGTCTGACCTCAGTGCCTGCAAAGGTTATGGAGCAGATCATCCTCAGTGCAATCCCACAGCACCTACAGGATGGACAAGGGATCAGACCCAGCCAGCACGGGTTTAAGAAGGGTAGATCCTGTCTGACCAACCTGATCTCCTTTTATGATCAGGTGACCTGCCTGGTGGATGAGGGGAAGGCTGTGGATATGGTCTATCTGGACTTCAGCAAGGCCTTTGACACCGTCTCCCACAGCATTCTCCTGAAAAAGCTGGCAGCCCATGGCTTGGACAGGGGCACCCTGTGCTGGGTTAGGAACTGGCTGATGACCGGGTCCAGAAAGTGGTGGTGAATGGGGCTGCATCCAGTTGGTGGCCGGTCACTAGTGGTGTCCCCCAGGGATCAGTGTTGGGCCCAGTTCTGTTTAATATTTTTATTGATGATTTAGATGAGGGGATTGAGTCCATCATCAGCAAATTTGCAGATGACACTAAATTGTAGGGGAGTGTCGATCAGCTGGAAGGCAGGAGGGCTCTGCAGAGGGACCTGGATAGGTTGGAGAGTTGGGCTGATTCCAACGGGATGAGGTTCAACAAGGCCAAGTGCTGGGTCCTGCACTTTGGCCACAACGACCCCATGCAGTGCTACAGGCTGGGGACAGAGTGGCTGGAGAGCAGCCAGGCAGAGAGGGACCTGGGAGTTTGGATTGACAGGAAGATGAACATGAGCCAGCAGTGTGCCCAGG
>NW_020884921.1:4801284-4913162 GCF_003945725.1 Corapipo altera | reverse complement strand
AGTTTGGATTGACAGGAAGATGAACATGAGCCAGCAGTGTGCCCAGGCAGCCAAGAAGGCCAATGGCATCCTGGCCTGGATCAGGAACAGTGTGGCCAACAGGACCAGGGAAGTGATTCTTCCCCTGTACTCAGCACTGGTGAGGCCACACCTGGAGTACTGTGTCCAGTTCTGGGCCCCTCAGTTCAGGAAGGATATTGAGGTCCTGGAGCAGGTCCAGAGGAGAATAACAAGGCTGGTGAAGGGACTCAAGCACAAGTCCTATGAAGAGAGGCTGAGGGAGCTGGGGCTGTTTAGCCTCGAGAAGAGGAGGCTCAGGGGAGACCTCATCACTCTACAACTCCCTGAAAGGAGGTTGTAGCCAGGTGGGGGTTGGTCTCTTTTCCCAGGCAACTATCAGCAAGACAAGAGGGCATGGTCTCAAGTTGTGCCAGGGGAGGTTTAGGTTAGATATTAGAAAGAATTTCTTTACAGAGAGGGTGGTCAGACATTGGAATGGGCTGCCCAGGGAAGTAGTGGATTCTCCATCCCTGGAGATTTTTAAAAAGAGATTGGATGTGGCACTTAGTGCCATGGTCTAGTAACTGCAGCAGTAGTGGATCAAGGGTTGGACTTGATGATCTTGGAGGTCCCTTCCAACCCAGCTGATTCTATGATTCAGACAAAAAGAGGCTGTGTTTTTTACTACCAGTCTGTTTTCATATCATTTTGTGGACTGGGATAGCTGAAACAGCAATCACTCTGAATCCTTTTTAAGCCACCATTTTTTTGTTACCTCACTTACCTCAGAATATTTTCTTCTGCAAATTAGAAACTGACTTATTCCTTATGTAGTTTTCAAGTATTTAAAAGATTTGCTCATAATACCAAGCTGCAGTAAAATCCAGCATAATGTAAATCACTCTCTGATACTGCTTTTCCTTTCACTTTCTGGATAGAGTTATAAATGCAATTAAAAAAATAGTATTTTGAATGGCATCAGTGGAGAAACTGGTGTCAGGGATGGAGTTTAAAAGTCATATCATCTGATTAATAGCTAAATAACATATTTCCTAAATTGGAGTTTGGCTACACTGGTCTGAATGTTTGAACATTTTTTATTTTAATAAGGAAAACATTTTAAACTGCTGAAAATGGGGATAAGGTAACATTATCCTCTTGGCACATTTAATAATATGTACTAATGCAGCCCGTATTTCCAATGCAATCCCTCTTCCCTGTCTAGCATTAATGCTTCAAATTGATGTATTTTTCTGAGCAGCAAACCCAAGCAGTAATGTGGTCATGGGAAACTGGAACAAATGACCACTTGCTCTGGAAAGCAGCACACTGTGAGTTTGAAGTCCTTTGTGTTTACATAGTGGTTTGACTCTCAGCAACAGGTCATAGCCACAGAAACAAGAGCTGCCTGAAATATCATGTAGGGCCTGTAAACCCAGGAATGTGCTGCATGCTGCCAGCAGTCACTACAGGATCTCAAGCAGAGAGATTTCTGTCTTTCCTAGACCTGGGAGGACTGAAAACATTTCTGACCAGACCTGCTGGTCTTTGATGGCTTTGGCAGAAGTCAGCTCATTAAGCTGACAAGGAAGCTTGAAGCCTTTCAGCTGCTAAATACTGTAGTAACTCCAAGACAAAGATGCTGCTTACAACAATTATCCCACTATCACTGTTTCCAATGTAAAAGTTATTTAAAAATTAATCCATTTTGTTTTGATATATGTTTTTTGGAAAGCAAAAAAACTCACCTAAACCTTGACTAAGTTGGTGCATAAATAACACAAGATACCAGTCTGTGTTTTCTCTCCAAATGAAAAGATAAAAGTTCACAAGATTTTATTCAATGAAGTATAATACGTGTCATTATGCAGAGTGTTGTCTTACACCATGGGAATCAGTACTTTGAGAGGGGTGTTATATTGAGTCTTTGAATCAAAATTCTCCTTTCCTAGACTTTCTGTGTACTTTTCTTTCCTTTTCAGAGTGTAAAAAGATGACAGGCATTTCAATACTGTTATAAAAAGTGATTCCTTTTAAATATATGGACCCCCAAGACAGCATCTCTGCAGAACTAGTTTACCTATAGATTCAGCTAACCATCTCAAGCATTCCTATGTGTGTTCCCCAAAATCCCTGCCACAAACCTTGTCGATGGCCTCAAAACCAGGTCTTGGCTGATTTTGAAAACATACGTCCTAGTTCTTTGGTCCCTCCTAGGTCTGTTAGTAGACCCATTTTATTTTAGATAGACATTTCTACCTTCTCTACTCATATATAAATCTTACTTGTTATGGTTAACTATCAATTGGCATTTCCAAAAACACCCATCTCCACCCACCCACAAAGTAGTCCAGGATAGCAGGGTACCTATTACACAAGCCAAACCAGTCAATCTGTTCAAGGGTGTGAAATTCTGAGCTGGCACTGACTAGTAGCAAAGAATTATTCAGAAGCACCACAGCATACACAGTTTAAAATACATTCAAATTCTCAGTTCTTAGACTGCCTGTAAACTTTCTGAGTTGCAGAGGCTACACTTGGATGTAATTAAATACAAGGCTGCTGTCTATAATTATAAGACTCTTTTAAAGGTTTTCATTTAAAGGCATAAATGCGGTGGCCTTGAAACAACCAGCAATAGTGTGTGTGGTTTGATTTCAAATTTCTATACTTATACAAGCAGAGATCAGAAGAAACAAGGAATCTTGCCACTCTTTCTGTGCCAAATGAAGAATGTCCAATCTCATTTCTACAATAAAATCAAAAAGGCACATTAAATTGCCTTTCATTCTTGGGATTTCAAGAGCAAACTAAATGCTAAGGGCCAACCCTGAACATGTTTATCTTCCTCACTAGTGTAATGGTAGGAAGCAGTTCTTCTGATCCACTGGAACTTTTCCTGATGTGTGTGTGAAGAACTGGGCCATTAGAGTTTAATTATAAAATGTGTCTGATCCTTTCAGAAAAAAAAAAAAGGCCATAATAAAGTACTTTCAAATGGTTGATACCATCCTAATTTTCTATCAGAAAGCTTATTATCATAAATGTAAATAAATAGTATTGCCATGCAACAAATGTAGGTTTTGCTGTTGCAACGGGATCCCTTAGATCCCTATAGACTGCTACCTACTACAGTTCAAGATATACTTTTTAGATTTAACAGACAGCTAAATGGTACTCTCATTAACAAAGTGCATTAGGTTAAACACTAATAAAAACACTTTATTTTGGACCAGCAAATCTTCCATTAAAATTGAAGGATGTTTGTGCTGCAGAGTCATAAATTATGCACTTTGTACAGGATTCTTTCAAATCACAGCCTAGAGAAATGCATGGATATACTTACATTGGCTTTAATGACTGTTACATCACGATCTAAGGCACTGTGTGTATTACATCTTCTTAATGGGGATTCACAGGGGAAGATAAAAACAGGTTTATTATAAATGAAGATGTTCTGAAAGGGTTTTTTACCTATATTGGAAATTAGTGAGTGGAAACTAGGTTCATCATAATGTGTAATTCTTTATCTTACCCCAATCAACAACCCCTAACTTGATTCTCCACACCTTTGTCAAAGTCGCCTGAAGATCTGAACTCTTAAGTGAGTGCACAAGGTGTTGAATTGCCAAAAAAGAAATCTGTACCATGACATTTTTTAACAAAGAAAAAAATCATTATCAAACCTTTCAGACAATTGAAATAAAGAATCATTTCCATTTCAATTATTAGTACTTCTGTCCATTATAAGGCAAATCTTAGATGACAGGTAAGCTAAGTTTCCCTACCAAACCTGGGTAGACTGGGATCCACTACTCCATGTCAAGCTCTGTGTACAGGTAACAATAATGGAACATAACAATGGCATTCTGGACAATGCACATCATCAGTGCACACTCTCATCCCCAGTGCAAAATGAATACAATAGTTTAAAAGCGCAAAAAAAGGCTTGGAGCTTAGAAGACTTGTGTTCCAGCTTGCCACACTTGGAGGAAAAGAAAAAAGGAGTAAAAAATATTTAATAATACCCTTTCTGAGGTCTCAGGCAGGTGATTAAATTCTAAGTTTCCATCATATTCCTTCCGTTACTTATTACCAAATCATCTATTGACACATAAAAGCACTCTGTGTCCTTGCTGTTACTTCAGACATATGTAGAGCATCTTGCTGCTAAAGAACGATTTACATAGACCAGGAAAGTGCAATATAATCTTGCACAAAAGGCAAAATACATTCTTTGTGTTATTGACCCCCACCAGTTTTGTTGCCCGCACAGGGGGCCAGTCTCAGATGTAGCGACAAGAGATTGCTACAGCAAAGGTCAAAAGACTCAGTACTGCATTTTCCTTGATCTTCCATTTGTTGGAATTCAGGATAGATTACTTGTCTCTGGTCCTAAAATGGTCCAAATTCTGCCTTAGATGTATTTTCTTGAAACCATGCACTGGAGTCAAGATCGTGTCATTGAAATTATCCTCTATACCATAACTATTAGCACCATTCCTGGGACCGAGGTGTTTTCTTTCCTAACAAAACATCAGCAGTGTGTAAATGGATTGATTATCTGAAAAACAGACCAAGGCAGTAGGGTGATGGTTGTGATTTTGAGGGTCACAGCAGTCTTTTCATCACCATCTGTGCCCAGTCACAGGAGAGTTGCAGTTCCTGTGCTATCACTGCTCAGGGATCAGGTGTATTAAAGAGGGTCAGCTGGGCAGCAGAGTGGCCATCTCTTCTCCCTACAAATCAGTCAGAAAAGTTGAAGTATGTGCACTCTTCTTTCCCAAAGTCATATGTTATCACCCATCTGATGGACAGGGATATCCTGATATTGGGCCTGGGGTTGTCACACTTACACCAGCATTACAAGCTATAACTTCAGTAGCACCCTATGCTCTGCAGCTGTGTCCCAAACATCCTGGTAGGCACCCCTTGTGCCCCAAACATGTACTTTCCCTCAGTTATGTTTTCACCACCTTCCAGAAGAAATGTTGCTGATTTAAGCACATCTTCAGCTCTAGTGTTCTCTCTAATCACAGCCAAGGGGTATCAGCTTTTTCAGAGTATCATCAAGATATTTAGAAGACCTGGACCAACAAAGCCTATCCATTATACTAGGCTGCAATAGGTCTGGAATGGTTTTATAAATCAGTGTAAAAAAATCATGATACTTGAGGAAGAAACCTTCCAAAGACATTCTTGTGAATAAGTTCCTATTTTAAATACAGTTAGATTTCTGAGGCAGCAGAGATCCAACTAATTATGCAACTATCTAAATGAAGAGAGATAAAATTAATATAGCACACACACACACATACATAAAAAACCTTCATGTTTTCTATGCAAAACTTTTTTTTTTGTCTTTTTGCTTGGTCACATTTGCAGTTCTTGAGGTGGAGGGCAGATTTTAAAGACTGAGATGCTGCATCCCACAGTACATAATTTTTAGATATGGATCACAAAAGTGTTATTTCAAGATTTAAATGAATCAAGCAAGACAAAGAAAATCTTGAAACTTTGCCTAAAACCAGGTACATTCAAGCTTCTAAAGAATTTGGGAAAATGAACCTCTTGTACATGTAAAAACATAAAGGAAATATTTAGCAGTTTTTTTGCTATTTTCACTACCAGCACATAAACACAAATTCCTATTATTGTTCTTCAAAGGGCATTCTTTTATAGACTACCAATCTGCTCCTTCATCCTGAAAGTCTGCTGCATTTCTCTGATCACTTTGGGAAAGATGAAGAGTTCAGGGATCTCAAAATCCAAACAGCTGTAAATCAATATCTTGCATACCTCCAAGTGTGAAGAAAACCCTAAAATGTCGCTCAAATCATGGCATGCATCTTCAATATTTATGATTAGGCCTTAAAGTATGAGCAGCACTGATTGAAAATAAACTTAAACAACAAGCTTAGACTCAAAACTTTTCCTGCTAAGAATCCCACCCACTGGGCTCAAAATGCCAGCAGTGGCTTAGCATCCTTTCCAATGTTCTTATGGCTTCAGCCAGGGAAAATGAATGGTAGAGGTGGACTATCTAAACAAGCCTTGTGCAGGCATCTCTAGGGACTTCCCTCCTTTGCTCTGCAGTGCAGGTTCAATATGGGTTCATCCAACATATGTTAAGAGATTTATCATAAAGCTTGGGAAACCTAGCTTATTCAGCATACAGAAAGCAGAAAAAAAATTGGCTCTTTCCCTTATCATTTGTGGTTAGAAATTCTTGAATGTTTTGTCTTTCACTTCAGGTATGGCAATAAAATAAATATTTCTTTTTTTTCTTTGCATGCTGTTTTTCCATAATAGAGATGTTATGTCTTCTAGCATCTTGGCCTTGAGTATTGAGAAAATTAAAGCCCATGATAATAATGCAACTGAAGAGAAAAGAAAAAATGCAGACTGACTGTGGTAGAGCAGAGATCTGGAGGGGAGCTATGTCTGGACAGGCCTGATTACAGGATCAGGGCCTTATTTATCCCATTGTACACTTTTATCTACAGTTGCTGTGTGTCAGTCTCAAGCCCTCATCTTCCTGGTGATATCTAGGTACAGTTTTTTGGGTGAGAAAAAAATGAAGTTGCAAGCCAAAGCTCATTCATTTTGCTGGAAAGCCAACAGTGACCCATGTGGACTTCATGTCATGTTCCTTGAATGTAGGGGTTTTTT
This sequence comes from Corapipo altera, assembly GCF_003945725.1. Lineage (NCBI taxonomy): Eukaryota > Metazoa > Chordata > Aves > Passeriformes > Pipridae > Corapipo > Corapipo altera. The sequence continues at coordinate 4,906,490 of NW_020884921.1, read as the reverse complement.
TCTTTTTAGGAAAAGTAGACAAAAAAAATTGTCTAAAACTTCAGCTCCTTAAAATGTTTAATTGACAATTGAAGGGAAACATTACATTTAAAGCTTATGTTAATTACATTTACTTAGACTTCTGTTGCAATCGGATATGTCTGTCACATATTGGCCTCATAAGCCACCAGCGTGCCTGTAGCAAATGTGGATAGTGCCTTCCCAAATCTTCGTTCGCGAAGCCTAGCCATGAGACTTCTGTTCCATAAGCAAAATTTTGTTAACTTTTCAAATTGTGCAGTGTTACTTTGACCTATTTTTTTAGATACCTGAAAGGATAATAAAGGATCAGAAAGGCAGTAATTATGGACTTACAGTTTGAACCTTCAGTGCACTTATTTTTAGTATATAATGTAAAGGATGCTTAAAGAAGGAGGAAAAAAAGTAAACCTAGGTCAGGCATGAAAAAGTTTTGGGAACTTGTTTTGGGAAAGGCAGTAAGATCTTTTAATTTAGTTTATTGCTCATCTTCTACTTTTTTCAAGGTGCATTATTGCTTTTTTACATGAATCCTCATGCAATATCATTTACAGCCTGAACAACAGAGACTGGCATTACTGCTAGAGTTAGTGGGATTTCATAGTCTCTTTAGAACTTGTGAATGCTCAAACTGTAACAATGAAAGCACATGTATTAAAGACAGCAAGCTAATATAAAATGAAATAATTACTTCACAATTCATTTTCAGAGCCATCTGGCTTTCTTCTTGCAGCTTGTCCCACCAGGCTGAAGATTATCTGGATATTCTTTTGCTAGCCACTTGAGAAATATTTGGGATTCAGGAGACAATTCAGGAGACAGACAACATGCAGTGTTCTTGGAAACTATGTGTCAGCCTCAATGGCTCCAAACGGAAAAAAAGTCTGCAGAGAAATCTGACCAACACCAAGCAACTGTTCTGAAGAATGTGGCTTTAAGTTTTCAAAGTGGAGTCAGCCTGCTAATGCCTGCAGCTGTAGTGGGGGAGCTCACAAAAGCAGAGAGCAGACAGGGTACAGGGAGAAGCACTCCCCTTTCATCAATTCTGCATAAAAGATTTCCCTTCATAATATGTCCAGATTAAAAAGTTCTTCACTCTAATCGACCTTAAATAATAACCACTGATAGAGAGATTTATTAGCTGATAATTACAGCCCTTCATTTACGAGATTTAGGTGTTCGACCATAGAGCCTGAGAATGAAATATGAGCCAAACTGCTGTTCTCTGAGTCCAGAGTATTGGGGCATAACTACTTATCCAGACAGTGGGAGGAAAGAAGTATATCGTCACCTTGCATTTCAAAGGGGGACATAAAAATGACCACATCTTTCTGCAACATAGCTTTTAGTGTTGCACTTCCTTTTACCCTAATGACGCAAAATGCAAAACTAATACTGGTTTCTATTAAGAGAAAAGCCCTGCTTCTTACACTTGTTATAACTTTTATTTTAAGCATGGTAATTATAGGAGGCACAGGTGGTGCTGCCCATAGCTAAGTCTGCCCATGATTTCCCATAATAAGATTCTTTTTTATAAAGATGTTTACATATAGCATAAACTCTTGAAATACAGGGAAATACGAGAATTAAGATGAGGACTACATCTTTAAATTATCTCCTTCCCTTCTTCATTGTATGTATTATGTCATGCTCTTCAAATACTTTATCATAAACTTCTATGTTGATCAGATTCCAGCCTCATTCAGTATAGAGAGTAGACCATTTTGTGGGCTTGAATTGGGCTTTTTTATTGAAGAAAGCTTTTGTCCGAGGCAGTTACTTTTGAAATTGGCTGGAGAACAGCAAATGTGTCACTGGGTTACAAGGAGAGAAAAGACAGTTTTGTAATTAAACACTATCAAATACTACACTATCAAATGCTGCCCTTCAGTACTGCAATCCATCCCTATACAAGCCTGTAAATAAAAAAAAATGTAGATAACTTCAGTTACAGATTTTCCCAAATCACAGGCATAGACTCATCTACAATATTCCATGATGTCCAGAGCATCACACGGAGTACCTGGGGAAACATGGAGCTGGTCACACTGAGACAATCTGAAATCCACGTCTTCCTCTCCCTCAGGGTTTTGTCAGAAACCCAGGTTTTTCAAAAGAGTTTTTGGTAGATACAGAGTGGAAATCTGAGTATGTTTAGACTAATAAAAAGTCTCCATTAATTTATATGAGAAAATCCCCATGGGTTTGTTTTGAGATTACATTGTTGAAATTGGCTTCTTCCCACTATTTCCACACCCAGACATGGCAACAAATCGCTGAGTCCCATGGCTTTGACATCTTACATAAAGAATTCAAGGTCAATAGGATGGAAGATATGACTGTGTTAACTCAGGCCCATTTTTCTTGACAAAGTTGTGCGTAAAAAACTGAGTTTTTCAATCTTTGCATCTAACTGATAGTGAGAAAAAAAATACGGAAAAGGTGACTGATGTTCTAGGTAGAGCACATGCATTGATTTTCATATATAAATATGAAATATTCTCAGAAGAGAATACAATATAGATTATTTGTCCAAATTAAATTCAACAGAATGTGGACATAAATTGCAGTGGCAAGTGACACTAGAGGAATAGTGATAATTCACTAGTGTAATGCTTTACAGAAGTATATCATGCTTTAGACTGCTGCCTAGACAAATTTTTTCTTACAAAGATACTTTAGTAAACTCCTTGGAAGTGCATCATCTAACCAAGTTACATGAATTTGAGTTACAAATACGAGCTGTTCTCATCTAGAACTTAAGGTCAGTAGCAGATGTTGCACATTCCCATAGACGCATGCCCAAAGACAAGGACTTTATTTTTTTTAATGGCAGAAATCTGCTAGCTATTCTTGCCTTATCTGCAACAGCTGAGCAATCTTTCAGTGCCATGAGGAGATTGAAAACTTGGCTCATATCTAGCATGGACAAGCTTGCCTTAATCACATTGCTCTTTTACATGTACACAAGGACATCAACGTTGACAGTGCTACAGTAAAGCAGTCATTTGCTGAAAACAACTGTCAACATTGTCAAGTTTTTTGGAACCTTTTATAATGTGATTTCTGTGACAAAGCTTGTATAATTCTGTTTATCAGCTGCAGTAACAAATTTCCGTAAAGGGGATATATGGAGAAACACCCTGGAGATGGATTTTCCATTACTAACTCCTACCTGATACTCTAAAGCAAATGGATTAGAACACATTAGAAGATAAATGAACTGCAATAGCCAGGGCTTCCAGTCCCATTTAAACCAATGTTGAGATTTTTCACAAAAAGTTGCAAAAATTAAAGTAAAAAGATTTTGGTTTTGGTTTAAAAGTCAGACTTTTTCTAAGTTCTTCATGCATTTTTATTTCCATACTAATCTTCCCAGTGAACTTGCAAAAGTATACTTGAAAAGATAATAATTGAACTATTTATGGTGCTAATTGATACCTGGGGTTTTAAAAATCTCCACATGTAAGACTCAGAATAGGCACAAATGAGTAAATACTACAATGTGCATAGTAAAATGTTGCAGAGGGTGGGAAAGAAATGTCATTTGGGTTTAGATTAATTTAGTCTTGGGACTGGTGCCTAACCTGGGCCTGTACCAGTTATTGGCAGTTCTTGGCTCTTCCAGCACCTCTCAAGATCAGTCTCTCAGCACCTGCCGCTGTTTCAGTTACTGGATTATTGACACAAATCTGCAAATGGGTCTTGTTATCCCTGGCACCACAATGCTTTCAGCTTACTATATTCTGCTTCCATACTTTTCTGTGAGTAAGTATTATTTAAATAAATCATAAAATTAATAGTATTAAACAGACAGAGTTTTATTAATTACAACATGAAAGCATATGCAGCTATCTCCAACCAAATTTCATCCCACAGGTTTAGTATTATATCTGATTATGCAAAATCCTAATTTCTAATTCTGCAGTTTGCCTTGCAGAAGTAGTTTTTTTTCTCCCCTTCAATGAACCATTCTTCCTAATGATCCATAAAATAGCATGTAAAGAAGATCAGAGTATGTTTGCCCAAGACCCTGTCTCACCTCTCAGATAGGTTATGAGGACAGCTTTGAGTTTGTTCCTTTAGTTCTCTTCAGATTCAGCATTAATGCCGTGGAAGGCACTGGGCCCTGAACTGTCCCTGTTGAATGCGAATGAGGGTTCTAAACGATGCCATTAACAACAAACTTTCTCTATATCATCTTAATCACGATTTCTAAAGATGTCTTCTATATATGTAATAGCTGCCAATGATCTGAGCTGTTCCATTTCAGTTTTCTAACAGATATTTGCAATGTCTGGGAGATAACTCAGTACAAACTGTGAAATTACTGTTATTTATCTTGAATTAAAGTGGAGGGGGGGAGGAGAGGAGGGATTCTGGCACAGTATGCATTAGACCCAGAGAATTTCATAACTCCCAAGACAATCTAGTGCACACTGTCAAAGTAATAGTGACTCACAGTTAATTTGGTTGGTGGCCAGAGGCTACAAATAATTTTCTTGCCCACAGCCCAGGTTATTCAGCTGTATAAAAAGTATGAAAGCCTTATTATGGCTTCTGCAAAGATTCAAAATCATGGTTATGGTTCTGCCATACAAGGGAATCATTAAGTGATACAGAATTGTACATGTGTTGCTCTGAGCTTATGATGTAATGTGTTTCTAACTGTTCCTAAAGTTTAGAAAAACTAAAATAGTTAATCTTCATGATGACAAAGGAAGCAGAAAAATAAAGTGACACACTTGAATGAACTGTGAGGAACTAAAATGCACAACATGTGATAATGCCATGACTCTGTGTACTGTGGATTTCTGGGTTGAAAAGATATGGCTTGATGGGTAATTTGTCATGCTGTGCAACAGAACACAACAGTAAAGAGACTTCAGACAGAAGAAAATTACACAAATAGTAGGGTGGAAAGGTATAATTGAAGAGGTAAAAATCTGAAAGAAAGACATTTAAAATTACTCTACTGACCTACTAAATGCACTTGGGCGTGGAATCCCGGCCTCACAAGAAGAGGCATTAAACGGTTGCAGGCTGTGACAGTACTACAGGATAACGTCAATCTTATGAGCTATTATAAGATTAAAAAAAAAAAAGGCAAAACAAAAAACCAAAACAGTTTTAGATTAAGTAAAACAGACCTTTGTTTTACACTTTCATGCACAGCTTAAACAATTAGTGAACTTACAACTAAGGAAAAGTTACCTGCGGCCAAGATTGGAGGTGGTAACCAGACCCACAGAAAAAATAACTCACAGTCTTCTCATGAACTGCTCAAGGATTCATTCTCTACCATCAGGATGTGTGTCTGTAGACAGTTCTAGTGACCTAAGTGAGTATTTGCTGCTACTTCTGATGATTTGTCCACTTCCCTCTGAAGAGAGAAATTATACCCAGAGACACCACTGCTCACTCCAGAGAAGCCAGCAGAGGCAAGAGCCACCAGAATTGTGTCTTTTTCCATTCAACATGTCTATTGTTATTCAACTCTTGGTTCTTTAGCAAAAGCTGTTGAGAATCAGACAATCATAGTAGGCCACCCTCTGGGTGAAAATCCTTTCCCTGTTATCCAAATTAAACCACCTCTGACTCATCTTCATGCAATTTGCTTAAGTCCGATCACTGATCTCAAGAGTGATCAGTGATCCTCCACTCACCCTCTTGAGGATGTTGCAGGCTGCAGTAAGGTCTCTCCTCAGTCTCCTCTTCTTCAGGCTGAACAAACCAAGTGACCTCAGTCACTCCTCATAAAGTTTCCCCCTCCAGATTCTTCAGCATCCTTGTAACCCTCTTTTGGACACTGTCTAATAATGTACTGTGCCCAAAACTGGACACAGGACTGGAGTTGAGGCCACATCAGTGCAGAGCAGAGTGGGACCATCACCTCCCTTGATCAGCTGGCAATGCTGTGCCTAATGAACCCCATTAAATGTTTGTGTCTCTCTCTAGGACATAGAATCATTTGCTATAGAGACAAAATGAGATGCTTTCCCATAGGGTATCTACAAGTAACCTTCTTTCATCCTTCTTTTCTTTTTCCCATACTCTCCCACCACATCAGTGAAAATACACTAAAGGAAGCAGAAGGAGACCTTGCTTTTCCTTTTTACTTATTACATACTACTTACTCATCTTGGAAAGATGTTGTGATCTGAGCCCTTCAGAACCATTAAGGTGAAGAAGACTACCAAATATTGAGATAACATCTATCACTGACTGCCCCATATCTCCATGAATTTGAAATGTTTGTATTACTAGCCAACTTCTAGATTCACTGAATCAGTTCTGTATTACACAAATACCACCAGCATGCTAATAGTTTTGTTTTCACTTCAGGAGACTTTTGAATTCTACTTCATAACTTCATGCTCTTTTATTCAAGACAAATCACAGAGTGATTCTTTCTTCCCTCAGGGCTACTTGAAACACCAAAAAATCATCCTGAAATGAGCTTCCCAAGGTTCCCTCCTTGTGGGTACAGCACACTGGACAACAAGGAAAACTTTGCTAAATTAAGTTTCACAGGTTCCTGAAGCACCCACTCCATGTGAAGCCTCAACTACAAAAAGCAACAGCAGATGCCAAATGAGGCGCTATCCCGTTGCAGAGATACACTAAAACATTTTGCTACTGTACAAGCATTTGGACTATAAAAATAAATTATCTAAGTTGTGAACCTGCAGTAGCCTGCTCTCAAGTTAAATAAACAATTTAGCAATCCAGAGACTCCAATAGAAATTGTTGTTCCACAACCTACACTATTCAAAAGTCTACTTGCAGTACATTTAAGTATTAATGAAGAGAATACTTCAGTAAAAATAGCTTCTGTGTTTGTTTTTGAGACACCATTCGGTAATAGTCAGGGTCTTGCGTGATTCTATGGCAATTAAATTTGCCAGAGAATCCACCCACTGCCGCAGACATACATTGCAGGATGCAGACTGTCATTTTTAAAACTAAAATAGGACCTTTTTTCCCCTTAGTAGCAAAGAAAATCTTCTAGATGTTAACTGGAAAAAAAATTAATGTGGAGATACATGGCCAAGTTTGCAGGAATTGTAACACAATGGCTCTAATAGGTATGAATTGCCCTTTGGTTTGAATTGTTAATTAAACCAGAATACTTCACAGCCATAATTTAAATGGTCAGTGATGCTAAGTATTTCACAGCTGCTTGTTATCCTAATCTGTACTTCCCAGACCATCTTCATATTCTTACCAAATTTCATAAATTTTGCCATATCTGCTCCTCAAACCTGCTCCTTCTGTTTATTGTGTTGACAGCTCTTGGTAAAAATATTGCAGTCTGAAGCTTGCTTAAAAATGAAAAATTAAGTCTGGCATAAAATTAATAGAATGGAATATAAGATTAAATTACATACAAGACTGAATTCATGGTATCATTTTTTGGGAAAGACTTTTTTTTTTTTTTTTAACTTACTTGCAGCAGTGCCTGAAATCTCAATCTTTTGCAACAGAAAGCTGTAACAGAATTTAGGTCAAGTGAGCCGCAGCATAAGATAGGGTCGTAAAAAAAAATATCATAGCATGCCAGCCAAAAGTAACAGTTCCGATCCAAGTCCTCATGTAAAATAGTTACGTTATGTTCATATATCTTATCCATTTCAAAGCCTGTGCACTTTATTGACATTTCCCAGGCTCTGGTGTATGAATATAAAAGTAACATAGGATCCAGGACCTCAGCTGGTGTAAATTAGTGTCTGTTCAGTGGGAGTGATGCCCATTGCATTGGCTTCAGTTTGGTGCATAGAAAATGACTGGAAAAATATATATCTGGAATTGTATAAAATGCTTCCTATTAGCAATGTTATGTTCAAGCATTCCCAAAGAGATAAGAAGCCTTATCTTTGCCCTCACAAAACCAAAAAAAACTAAAAAACACCTTTCTTCTGAGGATAACCTATCCTTGGAAGTGTCCAAGGTCAGGCTGGGCAGGGCTTGGAGCAACATGGTCTAGTGGAAGTTGTCCCTGCCCATGGTAGGGTGCTGGAATGAGATGATCTTTAAGAACCCATCCATAGTTCTCTGATTGATTGATTCCTCAAGCTTACTTCTCATTAAGATATAAAACCCACAGTTCATCAATGAGGGGCATTTCCCTATGTTCTGTTATTAGGATAGACATTTTTACTCATCAAACTTGAAAAAGAAGTTATGAATGAGAGAGAGAGTTGATTCTTGACAGGGTACAATCCTTCCCTTGGCAAGGTGAAGTTTCCATCCCATTCCCCTAGCACAGCTATGTAAAAAGGTATGCTTCTGGCCTGATTTACGTAGCCACAGCTATAGGAAGAAGTCATAAAATGAAACCTTGGACAACTCTCAAAAGGAAATCTTCAGCTTAAAATTGGGTTTAGCATTTAAGGCTGAATACTTCATTCACTGTAAAGTAGGCCTTCATGCTGGATTTAATACTGGAAAACAAATTCCTATAATTGACATAAGTGGTAAGAACACATCAGGAGTCATAGAACAGCTCTGGCTTTGCTCTTCTTTCAAGTGGGGTCAGAAGCAAGATAACTTTTACCTAAATAAATCCATAATGTTACTTAAAAGAAAACAACAACAAAACCAAACAAAAACCCCCAAACAAAACAAAACAAATGAACAAACAAAAAAACACAAAGCAAAACAGAACCAAAACCAACCAATCAACAAAAAAAAAAACCTATTTGCAATTATGAACTGCTTTTATACAGAGTTGGTAAAAACTCATTCAAGGCAACATAGAGAAAATATGGGATTTGAGCTCATTTCACACTGTTTTGACTATACTTATGGGCTGCACAGCGGTGTCTTACCCTTACCAGAACGGTGGCATTTTCAAGACTATTAATTTTCATTTGAAAAGGGAAAAGAACTATTGCTAACTAGAGAGTCACAAGTTGATCTCATGGATTTATACTGTAAGTAAGTCTTAAGTTGTCAGAATCATCCAGTAAAATAATTGCATCAAACCTGCAAATTCTGCCCCAAAAAACACCATTTGTAAAGTGTATTCTATAAGCCTGAGGTTTTAGTCTCAGCTTTATTTTCCCAGCAGCATTCCAACTCCCTTTCTCAAGCAGCTACATCCATAGCCATTGCCCGGAATGATTACAGGAGGAAACTAAGCTGAAGCTATTTCTTTCCTCAAAAGGATGTCCTATGACACTTCATAACCTGTGATTTCCGTTATAGAGAATGGAGCCCTGAAGCTTTCATAATGATGCTTAAATGTCTCCAGGTTTGTATTTGCAGAACAGGTGGGTCAAATCCATCACTCTGTCATCCCTAACTCATTTGCGAGAAAATCAAGTGTGCCCAAGCCATACCCAGCAGATTTAGTTTTTACTAGGGAGTTTTCCTCTCCCCTTCCTGCCATCGTTACTCTAGGAGACATATCAAGTGATTGGCCTGTCTGAGATACAGAAATTGTGACTTCTGTGCTGAGGGGTAAGGTGATCAGGAGCAGAAGGTCCATTTCAGGCATATCTAATGTCTACTCATGTCTCTGTAGGTCAGAAGGCTCCCAGCCAAGCAGCATTTTACACAAGTCATGAAAAACAGGTTTTTCTGACAATGGAATTACACCACTCTCCACATATGGGAAGATCAGCTGCAGGTATAGAAGTTTCCCATGTGAAGAGTCACTTTTTTATGCCCTGTTCTGGGAGGCGGTACCCTCCTTCTACCATTGATGACATCAGAAATACAGCCCTTTGCAGTTTTTCTTCTTTTTTGTTATTCATTTGTTGTTTTATCTTGCTAGGGCAAAACCAGTTTCCTCCAAAATTAACACTTTCACCTGGACTCATGTACTGGGAGATGATGAATTGGCTGGTGCAGGCTGTCCTCTAACCATGCCCCAGTTCTTCACTCTGCTGACATCTTCATCTTGTTGAAGAAAACTCCCCCGTAGCCCAATGGAGCTGTGCAGTTATATCATCAGCACACATCATATTTTCTCCTAGTTTGTTGATAAGGGTTACAGCCAAGCTTGAAACGAGATGAACTGAGAACACTTCATCAAATATGTGTCCTTCCTCTCTCAAAAAAACCTCAGCAAAACTCCCTAGAGTCTGCATGTATGGCCTATACTGCATTTCTATGAGCACACATGCAAGATGAGGATGTTTTCCACTTCCATTTGTAGTCTCAACCTGAACTCATCCAAAGCACATCATTCTATAGGACCACCATGAGGAAAGGTGAGTTAGGCAGATGCATTTAGTGAATCCTATGTCTGCAAGCATTAATATGGGAAAGAGAAAGGAAGAAGCTGTCAAGGCTCTGATTGTCCTGACAGGCTGTTATACCCTGATAAGCCTCTCCTTCACCCATGCCCCCAGACACAGGAACTCCCTTTAAGTTCAGTACAGGCCTTTATTAGTTGTTTCAAGAGCAGTAGTCTCTGGATAGACACCAGACTCCACAGTGGGTAGCTGTGTCCTGTTCAAACTGCCCCCAGCTTTGTCACCAGTCCCATCTTTGCCCTGCTGCCTGGATGGGCTAATGAGCCATGCTGTAACCTCATCTCAAGCCCTGTCCCTGGTCCACCTCCTGCTGGTTCTGACTGTGCTCTCAGGGTGATCCCTGGACCTGTCTGATTACTTCACCTTGTGCAGACTGTCTGGACTAATTACAGTCTTCATCTGGACCTTATGAAATGTCCTTAAAATCTAGTTAGAGCAGCTCATCAAAAAGCTGGAAGAGTTAATGGCCAAGCAATATTCACCCAAAAATGAAGTCATCAACTTACTAAGTTGATCACAGTAAGCACTGTAAATTTCCGATTTATGCATCTTATCTGATGTATTTTCACTGTTGTAAATTTATACACTATTATAATCACTCCAGTTTCATGGCAGCTGATGTGCTATACATGTTTGAGAGTGGTATCAATTAACTACGTTATCTATAATGCCATGTCTGCAATTACTACTACTTCACAACTTATCATTAATGCATTTGACAGGGTTTTTCCAAAGTAACATTTATTTAACACTTATTTAGAGGTTAATCAAAATTCCTAAGACTGCCATTTATTATAATCTGATTTTGGATAATTGTTCAAATCAGTGGCTCTTAGAGGCAGCAGTTTAGTTTCCTTTTCAATGAATATGGTACATCAATGCCAAAAACAACAGAGGATTAGAATTGCATTTTTTTGTACTACAAGTGGCTACAGCAAAACTCAATTCTTCAGAATATTTGAATCTACTAGAAATTTTTCTGCCTACTACTTTGGAACACCGGATAATGCTTGCTGCCAAACTAAGAGTGGGAGGGTGGGACAAAGAGAGGAAGTCAAGGTGAGGTTAGCTCCCTGTATCATTTCAAGGAACAGGAAAAAGGAGTAAAGGGAGAAAGAACAACCTGTGTATTCATTCTTTTATACTAGAAATTGTGACCAAGCAGACAGGGAGCAGTCAGCAGCCAGCACATGTGCCCATACACAATGCAAAACTTACACAGTTTAATGTGCATCCTAGTAATGCTCAGATTGTGTGATAATATTAAGTCCAGTGCTTAAAATACCACAAATATCAGAATTAGTTGCCATGCAGCTCTAAGCAAGTTGGCTCTATGTATACAGGCATGACAACAGCTTTTAATCACTTCCCCTCCTTGGTGCCAGATTTCCGACTGAAGTCTCATACAACCTGGTATTCTCCTGGCAAACTTCTCCTTGGCACACACACTATTTGAGCAGGCAGCAGGTACGTTCCCAAGACTATCCCTGAATTTCTTCCATTATTCTAAAATCTGTAGGTGTTACTGATTACCAGTGAAACAACTTCACATGTTTTTTTAACATACATTATCTAGAATATCACTCTCCTGTTCATTTCAATTTACTGCTGATTCATTATAGAAAATCCAGCATAAGGTACATACCCCAAAAGGGGGTAAAATTAATTAAATATTAAATTGTAATGGTTGAAATTTGACAACACATAAACAATGAAAAATCTTAATGAGAAATGTTAGGCAACCGTGTCTACGTCTGTGGTACAAAAACTACCTAAAATAACAGACTTCAAATTAACTATTCATATAGTATGAAAACCATAAACAAGAAGGACACCCATTTACTGGTTTATTAGTAAGCATCTAGTAGTCACAAGGTCAAATGCAAAATAAATCATTTATTTATTGAACAGAACATATTTTTAAAACTGAAGCTTGCATGAATTTGGGAGACAACAGCAAAATATGAAAAATGGTTTGCAGCAAGACTAGTTGAATCATTTTTACATGAAACTGGGAACGCTTAATGAAACCCCTTATTCCACTGATCCTTTCCAATGTTTATTATAAATACTCCTTTTCAAATAATTAATTTGACAATACACCATATTGCTGATTTGCACTAAAATGTTTTACCTCTAAAAGCTTGTAACATTTTGAGGTTTTCGGTTTGCTTTTACTGTCTATGAATCACTATCATATTTATATCTCAATTCTTGGGCAACTATACTGGCAATGACTATGTGAAACAGTTATACAAAACAGCATATCAATCTGTAACATCGTACTTCAGCACAGAAGGTCACTATTAATTCATTACTTTAAAGTAACTTATAATCTGTGTAACTGTTCTGCAGTAAACATTCGTGGGGAAGCTCTCTTCTCCTTCCTCTGTTGACAGAATCCTGCAGTACATTAAATTAATGGCATATATGTACCTGAGTTCCCCCAGACTGCAGCTGCTCACACTGCTTTCACTCCAGTGATATAGATGCAGTCACATCTATCTCAGAACTGTTGTGGGGTTTTTTTTATTTTAACTATGAGAGAGGCTAATAAGGAAGGTTTGATGTGAGTTAGGTACTTGTAGTTCCTGGAACAAGCCTTCTTATGGCGTCAGCCTGTCACCTAACACCTGCACGTGAACCAAGTGTGGCTGAGGCAGCACTGTAACCTGCACAGAGGCTGCTCTGCATGAGATGCCAAGTTTGGGCCCTATAATGCTATCTCATCTCTTATTGCCTCTGTATGCTTTGCATATTAAATCACACAAGCACACTGGCTACCCAGTGTTCCTGCACGTGTCAGAAAGTACTTCCTCTGCCTACAGTAGTAACTTCTCCCCATAGTTTCTTTTAAATCTTTTAAAGAAAATATACAAGTAGGGGCATTCAAGGTCCTTGTGTAGGTACACATACAGCTCTCTCAGGTACAGCATTTCAGCAGAACCAGTAACTCATTGCAAGGTCAGATTCTTCTCTCTCATTCACCCATCCACACTTCCCCTTCACTGCTTTTAATTTTCCTTTCTGAAAACTTGCTTTCATTTTAGGACATAAAAAGCAGAAAAAGTGGAGAAGCACGTTTCAAAGTTTTCTTTTTTCCCCCACCTCATAGACATGTTTTTTTTCAAGAAAGGTTGGGCCAGATGATCCTTGATATCCCTTCCAACTTGGAATTCTATGATTCTGTGATTATCTTTTCCCCTGCCTTTAGCTGCATTTATGTCAAATATGACTGTTTCTGCTACACAGCATGCATATGCCTCTGCCCACAAACAGCCTCTGCCACAAACAGAATTATTACCATCTCTTCCCTCTGCCTCTTTCACTACCTCCTCTCTCACTCTGTATTTACTCCATTCTTCTTCTAAGGTTAAGGACCTCCGTAATTCTGAAATTTTATTGTGCAACTTTTTTCCTAAAATTCTTCCACTTTGAATTTTTGCTCCCCACCACTGATAACAGCCATTTAAATGGACAGACACCTCACCTTATCTACCTTAACTCTGCCCAACATCCTTTTCACAAACTGGTTCAGAGTGCTGCAGCTAAACTCACCCTTCCCTACAACACCTCTGCTGTCCGTATGCCTTTCAATTTACTTTTTCTTGAGGAAAAAAAATCTCAAGTCCTCTTCTCTCTTAGGAAAACTTACATAACATTGCCCTCCCTCTCATTTGCCAAATTTATATGTACATCCTTTCCGGTTTTGGACTCTGAACAGTCATACGGGGGGCCACATGTAACTTCACACATGTATATTTAGTGCTGTATTGCACCTATTTGATTAAATTTATGAAAGGGGAGTTTCACACTCCACCACTTCACTGTTGTGACTGTGTGCTTCCCTCCTGGCAAATCTCTGCTCCTACCACTGGAAGCAGATTCTGTGTTTTCAGCATTTTCAGCATTTCATGTTTTCCACCCATTTTCAAGCCCATATTTTAGCCACTTTTGTTGTGTATGAGTTCTTCAAATGTAGTTGCTTTTTAGTCAGTCAGATTTCTTTATCCGTCCTTTTCAACTGGTATGTTTCAAGAATGGAAGGGTCAGCATTTAAGGCCTGTTTTTGCTCTGACGACTCCAAAATAATAGGAGGTGCTCCTTGGAGAATACCGTGTCTACATTTTAGTTTGCAGATGATCCTTAAAAGCCTTCGCACAACTTAGCTCATGCTTGTTTTCACAGCAATGCTACCTAGTCCTTTGCCATATTCTTAATTTTTTCCTTTTTTTTTTTTACCACTTATTTGTATTTGATGCATAAATTCAAAAAAGCATTCAATGAGCTTTCATTTTTCCAAAATACATCTAAGTTGATGACGCTAAAAAACTGATCTGTGGAAAACTAAAATAGTAATAATAAGCTAGGCATATGATGATCTAGAGTTGTATAATATGTCCATTATCATACGATCTGTGCAATTTTGTCATAGCTTTTTAGCACCTGAAAAACTGAATATAGGCCAAATGTTGTATCTCTATTTTACGTGACGGAGAAAGGAGACAGATTTTATCTGCAATATGCTCAGGCTGACTTTCTAGCATTTTGGAAGTGATTCTTTAACAAATGCTAGGAAAAAAAGATATCTTGGATTAAAAAGCTAAAAATCATAAAGCTGAGAACATATTACTTAGATTTATGTGCCCAAGTGATACCACTTCCAACTTTCCTCATCCCTTTCTTTCCCCAAGGTCTGTGGCTAGGAAGAATTGGATTTTTGCCAGTTACACAGAGGCAACAGGGCATGCTTCCCCCCATTTCGGCATAGCAGGGTCAAACCCAGCCTTCACTGTATTTTGGAGTGCACCTGAGCAATCCTGCCATTCAAGTATGTGACTGAAATTTTATTTGCTCAGGATGATGAACAAGGTCAGAGTTTCCTTGTCTACATCAGGCTGAGCTGCAACCAGGCTCTCTTTCTACTACCCCATTTAGTACCCCAGCAACCTTGTAGCAAGGTCAGGCACACGATGAAAGGAAATGAAAAAACTGTCATGTGTGCTGCATCCTTCTCTGAAGGCTGAAAGTTTCACCTCTCTGATATGCTTAGTTGGCTCAGAGTAAAAGTTCTTGAGAGCAAACATGTGGCAATCTGCAGAGCAAAATGGGCCAGCTCACAGGCAGATTACTCACTGAGGATTTCACAGGAGGCCAGGCAGCTTCAACTGGTCCGCACCACAAACACTTCCTAAATGAAACCTTTACACATTTGTAAACACATATACATAAATAAAAGTATAAACCTGGTAGAGAGAATCTGGCATGTGAAAAGGTAACAACTTTTATCATACAGCAAAGTTGTACAGAGTTTCTATACAAAGACTGTTCCAGCCAAATCAGTGGAGAGATCACTTCTGCCATCTGCACTCAGCAGGGACTGCGCTGTGGAGACCATGTGGCAAATAAAAACAGTAACAGAGGTAAATGAAAATAATATGAAGACATACCAACTTAGCCAATCAAGACCCTAAACCAGTTGGATTTCAGTGAGAACTACTGGATCTTTCCAGACAGAAATATGTTTTTCTGATAGCAGTTGTAATTAGCAAGGTATTTTAGTGTTACAGTCTGGCTCAGGTGAAGAAAATGTTTTATATAAACAAAGTTAAGAGAGGATTTTTAGAAAACATATACAAGATATTAAATAATGGATAGCAAAACCTCATTTTCATACATTTTAAATTAAGATACACTGAAAGCGTGCATCAGTTGTATCAATTAATAGGTGGAATTCCAAGAGAGTTTTGAATTTGAGCCAAGGTAACGTTGAAATAACTACATTTGTTCTGCAAAGGACCTTGTTCAGAATGACAGTTTTTAAAACAAAGGTAGATCTTTTTCTGAGTTTCTTTCTCTGCATGGGAATATGGAGACATAAAATCTCCTGTTTCTCTTAGCTCTATGCTTTGATATTTTACCTAAGTCTTGGGGTACACATCTTAATAGGAAAATTATTATTTTGCTTTCCACTTATTTCTGTGTGAAAGCACCTCCTTTATTTTCAGTCTTTTGGTTCAGTTTCAAGAACATTGTTAAGCTTTTAACTTCTGTGACCCACTAAACAGTGACGTAGGTGGATGTGGCTGTTGCCAAGAAAAAATATTCTGTTTTCTTATTAATTTTTCCTATTCCTTTTTCAGAAATACAGAAAACCAGACTAGTTTAATGCAATTAGAACCGCAACTAAGTCTAATGGTAATGTGAACTACGATCATTGTTTTTCAAACAGTAATGGATAATGAAAAGCTTCAGAATTTTCATTCATTAGGACTTTCAGAACATTAATTTTAATATCAGAATAAGAGCCGATAGGGGCTTAAAATGAAACACTTGGTTTTATCAAATATGATGAAAGTGCAAGATCTCTGTTTTGACAGATATGAACCCCAAGAACCAAGCTTCCACAAAGGAAATAATAAAAACACTTACTTATTCGGTACTCAGCTCTTAAATCCTGAGTAAGAGAAGTACATATTGAGAGAGAGGTACTTAAAACGTTTCCATGGATACAGGATGATGCCAATAAGGTCCATGTTTCTATCTGAAAAGGTGCCCCTGCAGAGACATACAGCTTGGTGAGTGGTTGTTTATACAAGTAAGTAAATAGGAACCTTATTTATCTTACAAAGAGCTCCCGACCCACAGTTTTTCTCATCATTTTTTCAGAAGGAACATTTTGATCCTTTTAAACAGCATATTCTAGCAAAGTACACACTTTTGAAATTTTTTTCCTTAAAGTCATTTGAGTTTATGGCATAGTTTTCAAGTACAAAATGGAGTATCTAGGTATGCTGCTACCAATCCCAGCAAACCTATGTTGGTGACTCCTTTTTTAACTCTGTGAGATGACACACTGATGCAAATTACATCTTTCTATTTCAATTACCAGAAGCCACTTCCAGGAAGGGGGAAAAAAAAAAAAAGGCAAGGGGCACATAGAAATTATAAATACCCTCACCTTAATCCAGTAAGGACAAGAACATCAAGTTTTGATTGCTTCTCTCAGAAGAGTCTCCATTTACTTTAGCTCCCATTTTATAAGTAGATGGTTCCTAGATTACCACCGTATAACTGCTATGAACATGCAATTTTGACATCCAGCCTCTCAACACTGCATGCTTTCTAATTTTAGGAATACCTCCTATTTGAGATGTTTCAGTCTTCTAATATTTCTTTGGATAAAAAAGCACAATGAGTGAGTGAAAAGAAAGGCAATAAAATTCAATGCTTAACACAATTTAATAACATGAATTGAAATTTGTGTGTGCTGTGTTCCCATTTAAAAAAAGTTTCCTTCCAGCCACAATTAATAGAACAAAACCTCATCTTCTTCAGAGATTATTCCTGGAATACTGTAATTTTAACATCTATGTAAAGGAGGAAAGTTTTTTGCCATGTACAAGCCATTTGGCCTTCCTTCTTCTTGAAGTGATTTCTGGATAAGATAACCAAGTTGATATTTTCCACTTGAACTCGCAGTGTACTTTTGAAGAGGGATGGCAATGCTGTGTTCATTTGCCAGCACTGACAAAGGTCTGCTTGTCAGTGATACCTTTTACAGCTAAATTTACTCGGGAGTGACAGAAGCAGGTGCACCTTGGCCTGCCAGACACTTGTGCACCCGCATCATGCAGCCTACAGGTCAACTTCCAAAGGACAAAAAGCCTTGGTCTGCAGAGTAGAGGGTGAGTGAGGCAAACACAACCCAAACTGGGGGGCTTCTCTTCAAAGCCAGCTGGTCTGGCTTTATTCTACAGGAATTTTTTTACCTGCCAGTTTCATCAACGAAGCCCTCAGCAGGTGCTGACGGGTACAACTTCCTGGAGAAGCAGAAGAAGGGCACTGGTGAGTTTTAATCAAGAAAACAATTAAAAAATAATTATTATGTCGTTGGAGTGTTCTGCCTGTCACAGCCCTGGACGATTCAGCTCCGGGCTTGTGGTTACACTCACAAAGAGTTCTTCATGAGAAAGCAGATAAATTTTGTAGCCTGCTTTGTATTTTATTTGATACAGTGTTTGATTTTAGCTTCTGTTGCCAAGAAAAGTTTCTTGAAACTGACTGGATATTTATAGTCAGTTTCTTTCAAACTGTTTCTATGATTCTGAATGGAAAGAACATAGAGGATTACAAGCAGGAACAGCAGAAGCCAGACAGTGCTGGCTAGGGGTGTACTCTCTGCCCCCCATCTGCCTCCTTTAAAATAAATGAGTTATCCTGGTAACTTCCAAATAAATCAAAAGGATATGTTGTCTGTAGACTGCTCACAGTCTTTGGAGCTTCAGCAGACAATTCTGAGCCTTAGAAACTCCTTTTGAACATCAACTAAATTAACAATGTTTAGAGCTTTTTACAAGACTCAATAATCAAAAGATTATCGCACAAAACTGTTGCCTTACACTAAAGTGAAAATGTAAATTATGAAACAGAGGTTACATAAGAGCACTGCTTGACACGGTCCTCTTTAAAGATATTATGAATTTACATATTTCCTTATTTTAAAAGCCCAAATTATGCCTTAAAAAATACAAATTATGTGTGTATTCTTAAATTTGCATAAGAAATTAGAAACTAGACAATGGGAAAAAAAAGATTTTTTTTTCTAGAACAAAAAGATTTCAATTAATGTGGAAATGCGGGAAAGTGTGACCATATGTTAAAGTAAATATTTGGAGTATAGAAAAGCATTTTTATTATGAGTTCTATTTCAGGAACTCATTCTTTTAACTTTGTTTCACAGTATTCATTACGAATTGTTGTGTTAAATTGAAAACATTTATTTAAGAGAGTAAACAGACAGAAAACTCGACCATACGAATCTTTTTCAGTAAACAGATTCCATATTCACAATTCACTGCACACCATAGAAGACACTAATGGGGGAGAAAAAGGAATCATATGTCAATATACAGTTAGATTGTTTCTGAAGTTGCTATTCTCTACATGTGAAAATAAATTATTTATCAGCAATAGATAGATTGAATAGTAATACCTAAATAATAATGTCCTTTCAAAGTTCCCTGATCTTTGATTTTGTTTCTGCTAGGCTGCTTGATGTGGGGAACTCCTACTTCAGTAGAGGTAGATCAGACATAATCCGAAAATAATCAATTTTCTTAATTTGGAGACATAGAAAACAGCAGAAGATATTATTTTTGTTTCTGAAATATGCAACATGAAAATAATCATAATTTTGTTTGCTGCAAAGATATTCTACCATAGGTGAGAATAAAAGGCCATTAGAATAAAACATTGCTAGTCAAAACGCAAAGTAAACCTCTAAATATGAAATATACTTTTTTGGATGGAGTATGAAATGCAGAACCCCCAAAACTAGAACTGCCTTTAAACTGAGCAATGCCTGTAAAACTCTGCTGTTACACACATAACGTTTGTAATGTATGGAAATGAAATCCCCTAAACAGTCGTTAAAACCAAGCACTGTTAAATCCAAAGTCAGTAAATAGGAATGGCAGTTCCTGGAGTTAACTAGACATTCCACATGCCACCCTAGCCATGAAAAACATTGTTTTAGAGCCTTTAGTTCTGTACAGTGTAAGTTCATCAGTATTTTACTGTATTGATTGTAAAGGCTCAGAATCAGTAATTAATGTAACAACCTCATGGATAATTGCTTAAAATTCCAGTTAAGTTAGTCTGTATTTCACTGCATTTAGGGAAAAGAGTATTTTGTAAAATGAAAGTTCAGTATAAGACGTTTTGCTTTTCTAGTAAAAGATTGTTTAATGTTTCAAAATCTGGAGATTACTCACTAGATAATTTATACCATTAAATTTAAGTGCGTGACCTTTATAGGTCTTTCTGGGTTTTATTTTTGTCATCAACAGACTTCAGCACACTAAGTGAAATTCTACAATATTTCTATTAATGAAATAGTGACAGATTAAGAAATAGGAAAACATTATTTAATTCACTGAAACTTTATAATTATTTCAGCAAAAATAGAATTAGCCCTAAAATGGCTGGTACACTCCTTTATTTTTGTACCAACTATTCCCCATTAACCATAATCTCTGTTTTCTATTTTGTAAACTATGGCAATTTATTCTACAACTATCTTTTTATCTTTTTTTATTTTGAAGAGCTACAGTGTAGCTCAGCTTTCAACCACATGTTTGTCTTTTCCAATTAATCCAAGCTTTAGTGTCAGGAAGACATCTATATTAGTTATTCCATAGTGCACGTAAATAAAAAATGGGATTTAACCACAGAGTTTTGGCAAAAATCACAATTTAGTGGCTCTGGGTTGTGTTCTTCAAAAGTTAATTCACGGCTTTTCATATGGTGTTATATGGTATTTTGAAAGCATCTCATGCCTTCTCCTTTCATTTATGCTGGTGAAAACTAGACGTTTTCCACCAAAGGCAATGAAGTTGCATATAAAAGTCAGATAAGAAGATGAGATGCATGATAAAAATCTAGGGCGGAAAGCAAGATGAATTGCCTTAATTATTGCTTCATACAAGAGCACTTAAAACATACAAATTTTCCATTTTACATTTCTATTCTAAAGTGTATAAGCAAACATATATATTATATATCTACATATATTAAGTGTGTGTATGTCCATATATATATACACACACGTACACACACACACACACACAGACACACACACACACACACACACATATTAAAGAAAACATATATACACTTTAAATTTGTAATTATTTTCCCCTTGGTACAGTAAGCAATATTCTTATTATACAAAATATATAGCTTTCTTCGTGGGCTTTCATTAAGTAATGGTTTTGTTCAGACATTCATTGGTTATTAGTCTGAGATGGTCTCCCTGGAAATCAAAGGATGAGGCCACGTTAGGAAGCAATGGAGAATTCTCCACCTTGCCAGTGTGCAGCCACGTATGGAACCATTGCCTTTCTTGGGGGCTTCAATGCCCCTGAGCTGTTCTGGTGGCTGCAAAGAATGGCTCTGAAGCCACGCCCCACGCCTGCACACCACTGTGGCCCATTCCCAAGTGAAGACACCTCCAGCATTCACACACCACTCCCCATGACTGCTCACAGCTCCTCCTTCCTATCCCATTTTAAAAATGCTGCTGCACTGTACATTCACCACAAACAAGGAACGTCTCAAAATATACCCCTTGTCACAGTGTATAGGTACACAAACTGTTAATAGAATTATTTTCTCTAATTAAAGTACGGACAGTTTATTGCATTGTCAGATATGGAGTTTGTTCCTTTGAAAGAAAACTAGCATTATAAAGCAAGTTCTGAAAGCACCATTTAAGAAATTTTCAATAAAGACAAAAGCAACAGTGCACTCTGTGCACAGCTCTAAATGCACTGGATTCTAAATCAAGTTCAAAAAATACAGCTTAAAAAGAATAAACAACTAGATTTAAGTTCAGGTATATGAGCTTGCTGGAAACATGTAAAATAACTGCACAGATAATAATAATAAAAATAAATAAAATAACACCCAGAGTGAATGAAAAAAGCAATTATACACAGTATTGCAAATATATATATAGCCTTATAAATACATATATATAGCATTACTAGTTCTACTTATATACTTGAAAGTTGTGCCTATAGCATACAAAACACATGAAGTTCAAACTAATATTAATGTAGCTAATGCACTGTACCCTGAAACATACAATCATTTGTCAGAGCAAAAAACTGAAAGCTGAATAGAATGATATGCAGCTGCTAAGGACAAATCCTCCAAAACAAACCTTTCTGTATCTGTGTTGATGGGTTTTGTCTTCTGTTTTGTTTGGGGCTTGTTAAACAAAAAAGCTCTTCCCCAGTAATTTTCATCTCTCTCTCTACTTTCTTTTTATTGCTATAAGAATGACAATACAGAAGTATACAAAATGGATGCTTCCTATAGTTTTTGCTATAGATATTTGGAGCACTTGTTTGTTTTCTTTGCTTTCTAAAGTGGAAGCAGGATACTCTCTATATAATATAACTACACTGCAAATAGCCCTTTCCCTAGTATCCATCCACCTCCTGAAACTGAAATTATTGTAGAAAGAATGCTTGGTAATGATAAGTTATTATAGTATTTAATAACTTTAAAGGAAGAGTATACTAATGTTGAAAAAAATAGAAGGGACTGTGAAATAATATACTTGTATATTATTTATATTATATTATAGTTCCTACCCTTGGAAAGATATGGCTGTCCATTTCATTATGAGTCCTTGTACTAAATCAGTTCATTAGCCATTTAGTACTCCACCACAATCTCACCACAGTGAGATTTTGGTTTGTATTCTTCCTCAGAAATACAAGGGAACTAGCTCCCAATTAGGGCAAAGAAGCACTTGGTTTCTTTGATCCTGGGAGAAAACATTCTTTAAATAGCTTTAAAACTGCTGGGTTTAATCTGCAAAAAGGTTGTGGGAACTCCTCATTGAATCTCACTTTAATCCAAAAATTCTTAACCTGTCTACCCCCACTAGCAACAGCCGTCTTAAGTTATTTCTTCCCACGTGCCTTTTGCCTCATCTTCCCCAACATGAATATCTACACCCCAAAAAGACACTTCTGCCTCACTTAAGAGCAAGAAAATTTCATAACCCCCTTCCAAATATGTACCCATTCCCCATATCCTGCTCCTATAGCTAAGCTACAATCAAGAGAACAATTAAGTCACATTCAGAGATAATGAGGTTTTACAGCACAGACCTTCCAACTACTACAGATCTAAAAGGTAAAGACAAATGCTAGTTCCACCATATTTATTTGTCAGTCAGAGTTTAAAACTAAAGAAGGTAACAATATATTAGGTCAGTTAAATACATACTCAAATGGACTTAATTGAGTTGTTTAACAAAAAAAAAATCCTGATGTTGCCTTTGCATGGTTTTTAGTTGCCTGACAAAAATAATAATTCCCCCAATTGCAGGAACTTCAATTTACCAATCAAGTTTCTTCTCCTTTAACCATGTCAGGGTAGCTATCTGTAAAGTCATTGCTGAAACAGGATCTTGCCAGTCTTATTGGTGCAGGCTTGCAGAACATAACAGACCCAAAATGGGAACTTAAACCTGTCTGCATCATACAGGAGCTGCAGAAAGATGCTCAAACTGGATCATATGACAGTAACAGCAATTTCAGACAAAATACATCCAAAACAAAGTACATATCCTTAATGATCTAAGGCTTTAACCTCAGTAATGTCAACTTTTTAAAGAGTTTCCATGGGAAGAGTTATAACCAATGACATCACAGCTGGAGGATCATGGAAGTTTTAAATAGATAAATACAGGTGGCACAATTACATCTAAAAGCTGACCCAACTATTGTGCGATTACATTTTATGGTCGCAGAGGTTACGAGGTCTTCTTCACTTATCAAGAAGAGCTGCCAACCTTCAAAAGGCCTCCCTAAAATATCTAATAAAATTTTTATATTAATTATTGTTTTTATAAGAGAAATATTAATATTAAAGCAGCACTTAGAAGACATATGGGTCAACACTTGTGTTTAAAGCTGTTCAAATGTAAAATAGAAACATGAATTTAGTACTGAAGAGTTTGCAAACTCCTAAAACCAGTGCATTTTCCTAAAATGTCCAGAGAATAACCTATTAATTCTTGGTATCTGCATGCAAGTATATCTGTACAAAATAGTTTGCCAGCAACACCTTCATCCTCTCAATCTACGTACTAGTCTATTGCTATTGTCTTCTATATTCAAATATCATAAAACATACGCAAATATCATAAAACATACTCTGTTAGACCTAGTCAGATCACTGACCATTAAAATTTATACATCATTTGTTCCAACTTGGGCTCCAGAAAGTGGTACGAAATCTGAAATAGAGGCAAATTATCAGAGAAACGGCAAAAAACTGTGCAGTCATCCAAAATATAGGTCAAATTCTAGTCTGGAAAAGTCATGAGGACTTGTTTTTAGGGGAAAAAACAATTGGGAATACTGTAACAGCTGACTTTCATGTTCTACATTGGAATATGTATCTATAGCCAGAATAGGAAACCATAGTGGCTTTTAGCAACAGGACACAAAGTTGACCAACCTTTTTTTTCCCCTTGGAACATTTTTGGTTTTGAATTTTGTTTGAATTGTGGCTAAGGGTCTATCCAAAACAAACCTCTACTTTGCTTGGCCCTCAGAATTACCATGAATTTCATTGTCTACACAGATGCAGATGCTGATCTAATTTGTAGCAGCTGCAGAATACTTAATTAAGCCTTTTCTGGCCATCTACGGCTGTCTGCTTCTGTATTGCATCGTCATGCAGAGCAAGATAGAAAAAAGCTTGAGTGTCACACAATTAGCAAGGGAGTGCAATCATATTTTTGGGGTTGGGTTGTGGATTTTTTAGCAAAATATCTGAAAATATCACAATACCTTAGTTAGGCAATTCCATTTCTGGAAAACAGAAGGAATGCACAACCGAAAATATCCATTCCCTGCTCCCAACCAACTTTTCACAAAATGAAAGGGAATCACAGGGAGATCCTCTGTATTCAATGGAGGGCAATCATATGGACAAATAAATGTGGCAGCAGGAATAAGAAGGGTGGACCTTACTTAAACACTCATTCTGAAACAATTTCTGGGAGCCTTTCCTCTTGGACACAAGTACGAGGAACTGCCCTAGGAGGAACTTCTTTAGAAATACCCAGCTGATGGTGAAAAGGTTTAAAACATCTAAAGCTGCATAAATTACCAATTAAATACAAACTTGTCTTAGTTTGTATCAACTCTAAAGGCTGTGAGAGATAGCTCTTCTGTATTGGCAATCAAGTTGAATAATAAAGATATTGTATTTCTCGGGTGAAGGCTGTTTAAAAATCGAGGTAGACTTCAATCACAGTTGTATAAAACCATACAGTAAATTACACTTCCACAAAGTGCCTTGCTTTTAAAAAAAAAAATATTCTGATGCTTCTGAAGCATACAAAGATGCAGAATTATCAGACTGATGAACAACAGCTCAATGACAACATTTCCAAAATTATTCTTCAGATACATTCCTGTATTTAAACCCTATTAAGATGGGGAATTGATTCCAAATTTCCACTCTAAACGTACATTTGATCTATTTTTATATTTTTGCATAGGAAAAAAAAAAAAAATTAGCTTGAAATTTTACCTCATTGACTTTATGTCAGAAGAGATAGGGAAAGGGGTGTAGAATAGAAACTAATTACTGAGTTTGTCTGAGACTGAATGTTTGCTTGCCAATTTCTGACTAGCACTGAAAAACTTCAAAACCCCCGATGCATTTCTTTCATGCAAGTCTTGACTCACATTTTTGGAGTCCCTAAATCTCAACAGGGGAGAGGTTAGTAGGTTAAATTCTTCCTTTAGTTACAATCAAGTAAGATCATTGACTACAAGTGTTACACCCCTAAAATACATACATGTATATATAAACTATATACATTTGGTGGAATGTTGTCATAGGATGATAAGGACATTTGAATGACTTATAGAGAGCAGTGGCTAGTACAGGAACTGGAGTTACAGCATACTCAGATTAATTCTGAGGCAGAAATAGGATCTTGGTGGCCATTGACATAGGGCTGAGCTTCCATTTTAGTGTCTCATCTCAACCTGCCAGAGTATACTGTATTTCAACAGACTGCAGGGAACTTTGGACATGCCACATGGGCTTCACAGCATCCATGTTCCCCGTCAAGCACAAGATTCAACATTTCTATAGCTGTTAATTTCCTTCAGATGCAATTTCAGTCATATTTTAAAAAAAACACTTTACATACCATAAGTATTACCTATTTCAAAAATGCATATATGGTAAACAAACAGAGTATCACTAGGCCCAAATCTGATTCTAGTATTAGTCTGTGTTGTCATTCACAAAATAATAAATACTACTTTTACACTCTTTAGGACAATTTTAGTAATATGTAATCTTTAAAAGAAAACAGTTGACTATGTTCTTTAAAAGAAGGAAGTTGACTATGAAGAAGTTACCTCCTATCTCTAGTTTGAAAACAGTTTAAAAAGAAACAATAAAAAAAAGGCATTACACTTATAAGAATTCTTGCATAAAAATAATCCTTGGGCAGCTGTTTATGCGATATTTAAAGGACAATATCAACTTGCAAACTACAGTTTCAGAAACTGCCTTTGGTAACAATGAAGCACTCCAGATTACTAGAACTGGATCAATTTAGCAAAACAAACAAACCCCCTTTTCATTGTTGACTTAGTGCATTTGGCAGTCTTTTTCCCGCTATAATGAGTCTCTTCCCTGCAAAGGCCCTTGAAAATATCAGCAAGGGAGCATTACAAATCTTAGTTTTCTTTTTTTTCTTTCCTTTTTTTTTTTTTTAAGGTAGTGGAGGGGAAATTGAAAAAACAACTTTCAAAAAGCCTGGAAAGTAACAGATAATGCCCCAGATTAGTTGACCTCCAAGCCCTCCATCAAGGCCTAAAATAAAATTATGATGCCTTTCCAGATGTTGCTACACCCCTCACCCCACGGCTGGAACGCTGGCCTGCTGGACGCCCATCAGTCCGTGTCGGAGCACTTCCACGTGCTACTGCAGCCTCACCAGCCCGGCCCTATATGTGGTCGCACTCCAGCCCTCTCTGCAGCCTCTGTGCCCCGGCTCCCACCGTGCTCCCACCCGCCCTGCTCCGGGGGAGCCTCTGTTCCCGGTCTGAGCTGGCACGACTGGCACCCCGAGCCTCGCTGTCACTGCAGAGTGGTGCTCCTGCCTCCCAAACCAGTGACACCCATTCGCTCCAAAGGTCGGAGCGGCGGGCAAAGGCTTTGAACAGGCTCGGCTGTGAATAGGCTCCGGAGGGGGCCGATGGGGTCAGCTCTGCGGGCGGACGCCGGGCAGGTTTCTGCTTCCAGCCTCCCCTAGAGCCAGCCTTTGTCAGGACTTTGCTATTCCCGTCCAGTCCCAAACAGCCACGGCCGCTCTGGCTGTGCCCCTATCCAGCCGCAGTGGGACAGCCCCCACTCTCCCTCCCTCCCCGGCACCACCCGCCTTGGCGTCAGCACGGCCGGACTCCCACCGCCCCCCGCACCGCCTCAACGCTTTCCTAACAGAGCGGGGAGGAGGAGGAGAAGGAAGAGGAGGGGGCGGTGGCTGCCGCAGCAGTCGGCACCCCAAGGGAGCTCGGGGACACCCCGGCAGCTCCGGAGCGATCCCAGGGCCTCCCGGGCGCTCCCTGCTCCTCACGGCTGCCCGGTGCCGCCAGGCGCCCGGGCTGCGGAGCCTGAGGACATGGGGCCGGACACCGGAGTCATACCTGCTCCTGCGGTGCCTCCCGTGCCACCCCAGCCCCTAGAAAGAATGAGTCAATAAATAAATTAGGAGAAGCCCCGGGGCAACAATGTGTCTGCAGGTGCGAGGGGTCGGGGCAGAGGCAGAGGCTCCTCCAGACCCAGTCGTTCCAGTGGGGACCCCCTTTCTACAGCCATAGGTGCAGAGAAAAACGAGCATCTTGGGGTAAAAAAGGTTCTCCCAATGATACCCAGTGTCGCCTTCCTTGAGGCAGACCCGAGGAGTTGCATGCCTGAGTGTTTGCACCATATACACCTGCTGTTAAAAGGAAGAAATTAATATACCAAGCTTTAACTTCACATTTTGGCCTGGACTTTTAAACAGGCATTTATTAAACAACAAGATGGCTGTGTTTTCCAAAATGCATGTAAAATCATAAATACCAACTGGAGGGTGGAGACTGCAATCAATAGTTTTGTAATTTTATTGATAGTGTAGCATCCCTAAGGTAGGATGGAGTTTATAACAGCTTCTGAAAACAAGTTGGAGTTTATAACAGCTTCTGAAAATGCCAAGTTACTTACAAGTAACTTAGGCCTAAGTGCAAATCAGTAAAGACTAGTATTTTTTATAGAAATTGCTTCATAAATCTCCTTAAGTATATTTAAGTATTATAGGTTTGCATTTTAATAATATACTACTTTTTGCTTTTAAACATCCAAGGTGCCAAACAAGAAGTGTAAACTCTGAAGTAACTACTATGGGAAAGATTAAGTAAAGCATTGGAGGCGGATGATTTTGACAATAAAGAGGGTGTATGTGGTGAGTGTTTAATATTTATTGCATTTCTATTACAAAGTACTATTTATTATTTTGAGATTTATGTTAAAAGCAAAACCTGGAGAGCAAAACTCTACTGTGTTATGTACTTACAGGTACTCCTGTGACAAAGGCTTTCTGTAATCATTGCTTGATGTATATAACACCATTTTAGTAATCACATGCCAATTCATTTAAAGTTAATATGTCAGCTGTGCCTACCTTGTAGATATTTTTTTGCAATTAAATGATTTTGCAAAGAATCATGTGCATGTTGTTTCTTTGCAGTGGTTTTCAAAGCATTTAAATTGTGCTCCTGGAATATATATCCTATTATCTTTGAAATTATCTGAGTTTATATCTTTCTGTTCATTATGAAATCATATGGATTGAGGGAATATTCTGAATGAACGAAGAATAAATGCAGTACTGTTGAATAATCTTGTGGGGTAGATTAATCTATAGCCTCTATTTCTCTCAAGGTGGGTTGCTGTGGCAACCACCCCAGCTCACTTTAAAATAATTTTGTAAAGCTCACTTCAAGCGCTGCACCCAGCATGGGCCAAGTTTAAAAGCAGCCAGACATGGGAAGAAGAGTTATACTGTGTTGCTCTAACAAATAGGGAGGTGGTGGAAGAGAGCAAGGCATGGAATGGAGTGAGGTTGAACAGAACTTTAAACAGAAAATAGAAACGAAGCCACCCCAGGGTTAAGATGCAAAGGAGGTGGATCATTTCGTAGTAACCTCAATGCTTTTTGGTTTAAACGCCATTAAAGGATGTAAGCTGGCAATTTCATGTCTCCTTAGGGAAGGATATGTTCTGCATCCTCAAAAGAACAAAAACGGACTTTGATAATCACCTTCAAAGGAAATGTTACCTTGAGATAATCACACTTGTAAGGGAAAGAGATGCTTGGATACCCTCTTTGATAAAGCTTTGGAGATCTTATTCTATAACTATTACACTTTGATTGATGTCTCATCATTTAAAACACTGCGTGCCTCAGGTGGTGGATTAAGAAAAAAATAATTTTGTCAGCAGTCCTACACGTGAACTGTGGACAGCAGAAAAGGGCAGATTTAAGTCTCATGCCAGAAATCTGAAAATGGTGCATTTGTGGAGCATCAGTAGAAGTGCATACACCAGAACAAAGGTTTTTCACTGCTTGAAATTATCCCAGATTTTTAAATGAAATGCAACAAATGAGAGGAAAAAAAATCCTAAACACTTCAAATGATACTGCATAAATTCATGCCTTACCTAACCCTGAGATGAGTGAGAAAGCCTGATCCCTCCCATTTGTTTGTCCATCTAGAGTCTGAACCCTGTTTTAAAAATTGAGGTGTCTTTTACATAGGCTTGATAAATTGTACTCGTGACAGAAACTTGGCATGGCTTTAAGGTGCTCCAGTATGTGAAGGTCACAGCTATATAAAGATTAGGCCACAAGTGCCCACATGGAGGTGTAGTTGATGTTCCAAGCTGCTCTATACTTTGATTTTCTGAAATACTTGCTTACTCTAATAATTACTTTCAGAATATGACAGTGCTTGTCTTCTGTGCTGCCAATCGAAGGGCTGTGTTACCAACTAACCAGAAACCAGAAAACTTACACATCCTGCACAAAATAAAACAGATGACAGTCATTTTCAATTAGAGCAAAAAGTGTGAAGTCTTAAAAGAGTTTTCTATTTTTGCCACTAAGAATATACAAATATTACTGGATAGTTGGATGCCGCGCTGGGAGACCAAAATTGTCTGCAGAAGAGGCATAGAAAAGGTACAACCCATGTAACTTCTGTGTTTCTTTCCTGCTGTTCTTCCCTCCAGACCAGAGGGTGAGAAAGTATTTCTTCCTCAGTGTTTTTTGGGCTCTGCTGCTGCCACTGCAGAGTGTATGTGCCTCTCACGACCGTGTACAATGTGCTTGGCTCGTGTCTGGCTGCCTGTAGGTTCTGGGCACATCAGTATCACTATCTTTCTTGGTGTGGGTGCATCTGTAGCATGTCACTGCCTGCCCATGGAGAGCCGTGCACTCTCACGCAGACAAAGCAGGGCATGATGAGATCCACAGTATTCTCTAGGGATCTGCATTTAGAGCAATTGCAGGGTGCTTGTTAGAGCTGCCTGAGCTTTGTTTTGCTCTGACCATGCTTTGAGCATCCATGTTTTAATAAGTATAGTTGTACTGAAAAGGTATTTATTCACTGTCAAATATTTTGGAAGTAGGTCAGTGGTCCAATGAGATGTTTACAGGGGAAGAGACTGCAAGACCTGTATTAAAATAAACCAAATATATATTTATCACTGTGTTTGAATTCAGTCATTTGGTTTTATCATGTGTGCTGTTCCTATTTGCAGTACCTTAATCTATCATAAAAATAATGGTCTGTGCCTTTACAAACTCCCCTGCTGCTCTCAAAGGATTGTAAAAGTTGGCTATCTGCATGGAAATTAAAACAAGTATCTGCAAAGTCCAGTTTTACTCACAAATTACCCCATGTGCTTAATCTGGATTCAAGCTCCTATACAGTGCAGTCCTTTCAGTTCGGTTTTAGAAGTAAATGAACCTACTTAAAAAAAAAAAAAAGAAAAGAAAAGAAAAAAGCCCTGTCCTCTCACACAGCGTGCTGCCAGTGCTGCATTTCTGCGGATAAGTCTGACACGAGACTGTCTCCAGAAGCCGGCCGTGGGCAGGACCCGCGCAAGAAGGCGAGCGGGCCGGGATCCGGCCGGGATCCGGTCAGTGCTCCCCGTCGAGAAAGGGCCGCTGCGCCGGCACTGCCCCGGGACCGCTCCCCACGCGTCGGGACGCCGAGCGGCATGAGTTGGGGAAGTTGGGCTGCTCAGCGAGCGAAGGGCTCGGGAGGGGGCGCCCGGCCAAGGTGCGAGGGGCTGGGCAGCAGGTCTGTGAAGAAGGAGGGGAGGGCCGAGGGGCTGCAGCCCCGCTGCGCTCCGGGGGCGGCGCAGGGGCCGGCGACCTCCAGGCCGCCAGGCGGCCGCGCGCCGGCTGAGCCCCCTCCCGGCGCCGGGCCCGCCCGCCGGCGGCGAAGCCGCTCCGGAGGTGCCGTCGCCGGCACACCGGGGTGGCGACTCGCAGGGACGGCTCGAAGCCCCTCTGCCCCACAGGCCCGGCGGGCGGGCGGGCGGGCTCGGCCACCGTCGCGGCCCCCGGGCAGCCCGGCCGCGGATGTGCTGCTCCGGGCGGTGCGCGGTCTGGCCCCGCGGCTGCCCTGCCCCCTGCCCTGCCCTGCCCTGCCCGCACTCCGCTTTCTGCGCTACCGTCGCCAGGAGGGGGGAAACGCGCGCTGGGTCGCCGCCTTTTCTTCGCTCGGTATAATAAAGGATTGTCATTAGGTTTGCGTGTGGCATATGCTATTACCCCCACCGTAGAACTAAAATTAGCAAAATGTCAGGAATGGAAAGATTGATTCACCCAAGATGCAATTATCATTTAAAAAGTGCTTG
The DNA here is from genome assembly GCF_003945725.1 of Corapipo altera. Classification (NCBI taxonomy): domain Eukaryota; kingdom Metazoa; phylum Chordata; class Aves; order Passeriformes; family Pipridae; genus Corapipo; species Corapipo altera. The sequence goes on along the minus strand of NW_020884921.1, from coordinate 4,874,676 downwards.
ATTGAGGTGCTGATGCTCGGTGATTTATTCTGCATTCCATATACATAATTAAAGTAGTGTAGTGGAGCAATTTATCAATCTAGTTTAGACTAGAGGGGCAAGGAGCTGCTGCCGCTGCTGCTGCTCTATGTTTGTTTTATTAAAACGCTTTAGGGATCTGATCCCGCCCCCTTTTTGCAAGAGTGAAACTGATTATTTCTCCAGCTCGGGAGGAGAGTGTCATTCGTTTGGGATTGTGGGAGAGGGAGAGAAATAGAGACACAGAGAAGGAGAAGAAAAGGGAGGAAGAGAGAGCGAAGCAGAAAAGGACACTTCATCAGGCGTGTAGTTTGAATCCCTTTCTCGCCTCCCCCTTCCCGTCCGCCGCGATGTTACAAAGGCTGTGAGCTGTTCGCCTTTTCCCATTCGCCTGCTGTCACTTCCTTCCTGGACGATCTCAGGACGAGTCCGGTTACTTTTAATCCGACCAGCAGCTCAGCCACTTTCTCCTCCTCCACGCTGCAGACACGCGCACACGCGCACACACACACACAGATACACCAGGCATCTTTCTGGCTGCTTATTGGATTGACTTTGAAGGTTGTGTGTGTGATTCAAGGCGGCTGCATGTTGAACCAGGTGGTGAATATTTAAGGCTGGAAGAAGTAAAGGGATTTTTTCTTTTTCCTATAAAAGGAAAATATCTGAAGGACTAGTCTGATCATCCAAACAGCTAAATGTTTATAATGTAAGTACGTGTGAAATTCAGCATTGGAATAAAATATAGTGGGCATGGTACAAAAGTCCTAGGTACATTTCTTATTGCATTTGAAAAATGTATCAGTCATTTTATGTGGACTGGGATTGAGGTTGCTTGCAGACGTTTTAAATGTATAATTGTGCAGTTGCTTAACAGTAACTTGTTAGACAAATAACATAGTTAAATCACTATCTAGTAAATTATTGCTGACTTGTCTGTATCAGTGTCATAAGTGTTTAAACTTTGATGAAGTTACTTTTCATTATTTGTGTCCTTGATATTGAAGTGCTGGAATCTTATTTGATTTAAATAGTTCACTAAAAGCCTATTTGATTTAAATAGTTCACTAAAAGCTATGACCTTGCAGTGCATGCACTCTGATTTATCAAACTAAGGATCCAGTTTGAGTGAAATGCTCTTAAACTTCATTTTATCACAGGCTCTTCTGCTCTTGAGTTTAGGTAGTGCGTGCTTGCAAGTGTTTAACTTTACGCATCTTTCATCTGAATACTTATATTTGTGATGGAAAGACCCTTTGCACTGACGTGGGAATTTAAGTCATGGACTGCAAACCTCTTTTGGAATAGTATGCTTTGGTCTTTACACAGTACTTTGAGTAATCTTTACATTTGTTGACACAAAGGAGTAGAGCTAATCAGCCTTACAGAACTGACTGGTGTAGTTGCAGTACAGTTACATACAGGCTAAGATAAAGTTTAATGTAAATGATAGACTTATAAGACTGTTGGTGCATTATGTAACTGTAATACTTTGTGTTTGCCATAAAACTTAGTGTGACCTTCTGTCAGCCTGAAAAACAAAACAAATATAAAGACAAACTAATAATTCCCTTTCTCAAAAAAAAAAAAAAAAAGAAAGAGCAAAGCAGCACATTGCAAAACAAAACTTAATGAATCATTGTGGATACCTAGACATTGTGTTTTACAGAAAAGTTCTATTTTCTTTATTGTATATAATGGTTATTATTACCAAATACCTGCATTCTCATATTAAATAAATACTGTAATACACAATTTAAGACTAAAGATATGAGAATTAAACAGAAAAAGGCACTTCACCAGTATTTTACTGGTGATCAGAAAAGAATTGCTTTGACACAAAATTTTCCTAGCACATATGTGGTGATCAGCTTAATGGCAAATGTCCTAGCTTCATATCTGTACTTTAAAATAACTACAAGATGAATGATAAATTATGTTAGATGCAACTGTGACTAGATTTCATTCATTCGCACTTTCCTGGCTATTGTGGTTGAAGAATAAAGATGTTTATATGGAGAAAAATAACTAAACCCTAGAGGCTTGGCAGGGCATGGAAATATTACCACCTGTGAACAAGTACTAGCCTCTGTATTTGAGGCTGTGTACATGCATACTGATTTCCAGTTTAAATGATCCAACAAATGGGTACTTTGGGGAATTGTTATTTTGTAAACTACTTTTGTTACCTGATTTCAGGTACCTTACATGAATTCAAAGAACCTGGAAAACTTTCTTACTTTATCAGTTTTCTTAAAATACCCATTATATTATTCTTTCTATACCAATGAGTACATAATTCATATGTGTCTAACACTGAAGTCTCTGCTCATGCTGGAGTTCCTTTGGAAGTGATAGAAAAATTCCCTGAAAAAGAACTTAATTCAGGGTGTTTATGTTCCTTGTCATACATGTATGACACACAAGTTTTTTATTTTAAAAACTTGTTCATATATATTTTTACCAATATGCCCTACATAGCTAGTATGAAAGGATAGTTTTGGGATCTGAACATGGAAACCTTCTTTCATGCAAGCAGTTCCTACAAAACTAGTCCCGCTGTCAACACTTTTCTTGTGTGAAAATGAGCAAGTCACAGGGATAATGATTTACAGGATCAGGCCCCAAGGAGACCTAAACCTCTCGCCTGTCCCAAAGCTCTCACAGGACAGAGATGTAAAGAATGTCACTTTCAATGTCCTTTAAAAGAATGCAAGGATCAGATACTGTCTGTATCCTCTTAAGATTAATTGACCAAGAAAAAGGAAACTTAAGTTTAAGAGCTTTATAGAAATTGGTACTAAATGATGAATAGTCTTTGAGAGAAGTCTTTTAAAGTAGTATATTTCTGAGCTGCTAGTTTTGGAGCATCAGAAGAAAATTCCTACAAATACTTTCTTACTGTGATTTTTTTTCCTAATAATGGATCAGCAAATTTTTCTTACTTTTTTTAAACAATTCATCTACCTGCCACATGTATATTCAAAACCAGAGCTACCTACCACTCTTACATGGTTCTGTTTTTAAAACACTTAAAATATTATAGACAAAGAGGAATGAAGCTTTCTGAAGCTTTTCCCAAATGTTTGCCTAAAAAAGGTTTCTATAACTCACTATTCAGTAGATAAATGTAATTACATAGAAACTTAGGAACTGAGCAGGAGTTTTTAATAGAATACTTTTGCCAACTTATTTTCTTTTAATTTTACTTCTCTATAACAGGTTAATTTATTGTTCACCGGAATAGTTTAGTTCATCTTCAGAGGCAGCTAAAGATATTTCTACATCTCATTGAGCAAGAAGTCATTAATTGCTATTAGTTACTTGAAAGAAAAAGCATTTGATACATAGGCTTCATTTTTACCTGTTTGACATCACTGCCCTACGTTGCATGATAATTTATCAAAAAATCAAGTGCTGATACTCTTTTGAAAACACTAATGATGAAGATGAACCTACATAAGGTGCTATATATTTTCAAGGATTTTATAGTCCTTGCTCCAGCATTTTGAATAATAACCAGAACATTTATATTTGTGATGTATTTTAAGTTTTAAAATTTTGCTTTATGATATCAGCAGAGAGATTTTGCTATGTTCTCATTTAGGCTCTATAGTAATTTAGATATAAAATACAGAAAAATTATATATGTAAATCTGAACAGCTAGAAAACTTCAAGTTTAAAAGTAGGGTTAGAATTCTGGTATTTGAAAAGGTTGAAAATACAATTTTGCAACCTATTGCAGAAACAAAATGGACTTAGAAGATCAGAGTCAGCAAAACAACTGATGGTGCAAGTAAAAAATTGAAAAATTGAATTTCTTAATTTTCTATTTTTAAAAGTAATTGTTTGGGTCCTCTGACCAACTTTAAGATCATTTTGTCAGAACTGATGGTCAATGCTGCATGTGGACAGGTGATTAAAAGCGAGTGTCTTCAGTCCTCCGCTTTAATGTCGCTGTCTCAATGACTGCAGTGCAGGAGAGCTTGTCTATTCACTGGGATCTGTCATCTTTAGGAAATCAGACCAGCTTATAGAGGCGATTCACAAAACCAACAGTGACAACAAAGTCTTATGTGCCTTACAAAAGAAGGATTAGGCAGTTCACATGTCATTGTGATTGGGCAGAGATAAAAGCTGATTGCTGCAACATGGCAAGGCACACTTCAATTTTAATTGATTATTTTATGACTATAACTATAACTCTATTGCTTACTCATTGTTAAATACAACTCGAAGCAAGGAAAACTCAGTTTTGACATTACTGATTTTGCATGACTATTTTGTGACAGGTAGAGCCACTTGTGGCATTGTTACACAAATTTTATAAATGCTGTTTAATACACCGCTTTTGGGAAATATAATTAAAATGTAGTAGATTAGTACTCTGGGATTTTTTTAAAAATATTTTTGTCTAGATGATATCCTGTAAACAGCAATTAAAAGTTCTTAAAAGTGCTTAGGACTTAAAAATGCCTAGGGACTAAAAAGTACCTAGTACTATACTAAATTCACTGCACTTACCCCATTAAGAGCTTACAAGAAGATTTATCAAAAATTATAATATTGAAGAACAAATAAGTCATTTTATTCTGTTATTTTTAAAAATGTAACATGTTGTAAAACTATTCTTTGTGTTGCATATGTGAACATAGTAGTCTGGTTTGAAAATAGTTAAGAAATTAAGTGTTGTCCCTATATTATTATGTCATTTGTCAGTGAGAATAGAGTTTTGCCTATTTGCCTAATTTAGTTATAATGTACAGCCTTTAACATTTGGAAGTATGAAACTTGCAAGCTGATAACTCCTATGATAATTTCTTACCATTTTTCAAAGGAACTCCTTTTTTTACCCAACTGATGCCTCCTAGTGTTTCACATAATAAAACACTAATGAGTCAACCATAAATGTAAACATTGTTTTTGTCATTGTCTTCATCTTCTGTGATACATAAAATTAATATTTATGTATTTAATTTTGTATGTGTTATTGTAATCAGGAAATTCACATAAATTCAGGTGTTTCATCTTAGTGGATACTGAAGGTGGATTTTTATTTTCTTTCATTCTCTCTTTGCCTAGCTGTATATTGAAAAGTTTAAGTTATATAAAGTAAATTTTCTAGTTTTGTTTCCTATGTGCATTAAATCAGCTTCTCAACAATGTATTATTAGGCTCAAATGTGAATTTTAAAAATTTTTGTAGGGTAATGCTTTAAAAGTAAGCCTTCAAAAGAGGCAATAAATGCAGTTATAGAACTGTTTGATATATCCTGAAGTACCTCATGGCCAAATAAAATGAAGAAGACTGATCTGAGGCACACTCACTCACTACAGTCCTCAAAGAATAGTTTTAAATAGTTTCAAATAACCAATTCCTGGTTATTTTATGCTTTATAACAAGAAAACTGTATTAAGATAGTCTTCAAATTCACAAAATGTGCACCTTACTCTTTTAATGGTCTATTTGCATGATCAGTACTTCTGAAAAGGCGATCATGTGCATAAAATATTGAAACGGAACTTGAAGTGGTAAAGACTGAAATACAGTGTCCTTTTCTTACAAGTGCGTTCTGGACATATAACTCATTAATATCTCAAAAAACACTCAGCTCTATCATAAAACAGTAGAATTATATATGTATATTTTTAATTGAAGTATGTAATTTTCAAAAAGTTATCTAGCATCAATGTGACAAAATAAAACATATGGTCCTCAGCTGTATATTGAATCTGTCAGGTTCAGTTTTACAATATAAAGAAGCTGCCAAAACTGAGCACGCTCTTGCACAATTTAATGTCACACAGTTTTATGTGAAGTATGAGATCAATTTGATGATGACACTGATAATAAAGTCTATTATTCTAAGGCTTTCAAGAAAAACAGTGGAATTCCTAGGTACTTGTTCAACTCAGGAGGTTTTAAAGAGAAATAGAGTGCGTTTGCAATTAAAATATCGAAGTTTAACAGCTAATACAGGTAATAAAAATTTGTATCTTCTTCTCAATGAATGTGTGGTAAATTTAGGGACCTGCTCACAGATAAAATTCTCACTGAATACAGCGAGTTAAATCTATGTATGCAGATCTTGGTCATAGGAATTAGTATTTGGTTTTAGAATACTTCAAAAATGCAGATTTTAGAAATGTGTTTTGCCACCAGCCCTGTTAATATCACATTTTTTTCCCAGTAGCTTTAAAGTGCAAAGAGACTTTTTCGATATCTGTCATTTATTTAATCCACTAAACATCACATAGAAGCGTAGCCTTTACACTTCCTCACATATTGAAAGTATTTCAAAGTATGCAAATGGCACCTGTTATTCAGCCAGGAAAGCTAACATACCAGTAATAGAATTTTCTCATGTAGTTATGTGGCTTCTTCCCTTGCAAAGAGAAAACAAGCCTGGAAAAAAAATGGAGGGAAGCGTAAAGAAAAAGAATCTTTAAGGAATTTCAAGTTGTTACTCTGAAATACAGCCAATCAGAACTCCATCTGGCATTTTCACCCCTTCTTTCTTTTTTTTTTTTCCTTGAACAACTAAATACATTTAGATTGCAGAAATATGTCCTAGCAAATTCTACAGGTGCCTTATCTCACTTACTTAGAACCAATTCTGGATAAATTATCTGAGAATTATTTTAATACTGTATGGAATATACACTGGCACAATATGGATTCAGTAATCATACCAGTGAGGTCTGTAGCCTAGGCCCCATTTGTAATCCCCTGAACAGGTGATTTAGCAATCTCCTGCTCCAGCGGGATGGATGCACTTATCTCTGCCTTCTGCCACCTTCCATGACATTGGAAGGCTACAAGAGTTCGAGTAAAGAGAGCTCCAAAGATTCTGACCAGTACAGCCGATCCACAAAAGTCAATCAGTATCTGCTGCCTTCATTTAAGTTAACCATAAGGCAGCCCACAGATTAGGACAGAATTGAACAGATGGCATAAAACTCCTCTACCTTCTTTTCCCAGGTTATAAAGCCGATATGAAACTTAGAATTAAATCTAACAGGTCTTCTCTGATTCCTATTTCTTCATCTGTATAATTGATCAAGTGAAGTTTATAATGAAAATTATTAACCAAATACCAGCGTAGGAATTCCCCCCTAATGTTTCCATCTTTTACCTCTCTTACTATAATCACAAGATGTACAGCTAAGTAAACTGAATTAGGAACATTATTTATGTTTGCTTTTATAGATACAGGATGCATGCCACTTCTGGAACCCATGGTCAGTTAAATTTCACTATTTACTTTTAAGCGGTCAATCAATAGCTGTTAGCAAAGTATGTACAAAGGACAAGGAGGAAGGATTGTGAAATTGTTTATAAAACACATCTGCACAAGTAAACATAGTGCAGAACATTGTCCATGTGTAACATTACTTCTAGTAATATGAAAAATATGTAAAATAGTAGTATGTGGTATTTATGTGATTTCTAACAAATTCTTCCCCTTACTGATATTTTGTTACAACATTATATTCTGAACAATAGTGCATTAGTTTAGTCCATATAACTTAGTTATTGTCGGATCATTAAAGAAATTATAATGTTCCAGAGCATATTCACCTGTATAAGAAGCTAGACTGCAGCACTTTTCATTTAAAAATTCAATATGGACTTCTCAGTGAAGATTGTTTTAAATCTTTTCATTGCAGCTGGGTGGAAAAGCTGTCCCTAAAGATGGGGGGGAGGGCATTGTAAAGAAGCAACAGGACCGTGAGGTTCTGTGACCATCCTGTAATGCTGGCCCATGCATCCCCTTCAGCCTGGCATTTTGGCCTCAGACTTGTGCTGCCAAGAACTCCCCTCTGATTGCCATATCCCACGGGAATGCCTCGGCAGCAACTAGAAAAAATTTAGTACAATCTGAGGATAGTCTGTGAAACCAGCAGGAGACAGTATGTTCTCTAGACTTATCCTCAGGCCTGCTTTATCTCTGTCCATCTGTGTCCTGAGTGTGTTTCTGAGTATGAGAAGTGGAAGAAACAGCAAAACAGGGAGGCTTTGAGGAAGGTTAGGAAGAATGTTGCTATGATATATTTGGTAAGATAGCATACAAATGGAGGAGAGCGGACAATACATAGTAGTTGAACTTAAAACCTTAATCTTGCAGAGGTTTTTCATCAGAAATTCCTGTTGAAGTGTATAGAATTTGTCTTGTTGTGAATAATCTTTAATCGTTGCAGATGTAAGGCAGTGTTCTTAATAACAATGATTGTTGAAATATGTTTGATAGCTATAAGGAACAGATCTTTGAAGCAGTATTTGAAGAGAACCTGTTTTGCCAACAGAATCCTGGAGAAATGGTTAGTTCTTCTTTTAGCTTGCTTATGTGTATAAGGTGAAGACAAGGAATTGATATAGCAGAAGTATAAGAAAAAATCCAGGTTATTACTCTGGTGCAATATATGAAATAAGTATGAATCTGTATACTTACTAAAATTCTACATGGCACATTTTTTATTTCAGAATACTGAACTGGAGGATTGCATCCATAGAGTACCATACAAAATGTACAGCTTTTGTACACATAGACAAGTTTTAGAGATGAGAAATATGACCATAAATGTTGGTAAGAGCCTCTGGACTGGGATGGTCATTTAAAACTAAAGCAAAATTTCATTCATGTTTTTGGGTACACACATTTAAAAATGTGGAAATAATTTAAAGTTACATTTAAAATGTATATTAATTAGAAAGTACTTTTCCAGTTTATTCTTAAAAGGAAACTTGATTAAATGATTGGCAAGCTACCTAGTTAAAGCAAAACTGCCCATAATAATACCTATATGCTTGGTAGGTATAAATCTGCATGTCTTCACTGGGATGACCATAGGATCTGGTGTTTCTGTTTTATTGTTGATGTTGCACTAAAAAAGATGATGCATGGGATAGAAACAGAAGAATACTCTTTTACATATCCTATAATATTGGCATACAAGTTGAAAATTGGACAAATATTTTTGTAGATTTTCAAAAACTTGTCACTGACAAAGGAAAATGAGAGTCTATTTTCAGTATAGGTTACAGTGCTTAAATCCTCATCCAGAACATTGCATTTAGTTCACTTATGATTCCAGTATATAGTGTCACAGGCTCAATATTATGTTCTGTGATGATCTCCAGAAAGCGTCCTTACTGGGTGCTATCTTTTCTGGAATTTCGTGTTTTTAAAAATTTTATCAGAGGTATGATACAGTGGTCATAGGTATAATGCAAATCTTTATGACAACTACAAGGCAAGCAGTAGATGAAGTGCTATTTTTGTGTGGCATTTTTAATGCTATTAGGATTTTTTCCACCTACTTCTAATCGTGTAGTAAAATACGTAATTTAGAGCACAAGGATTTTTCAATGGATGCCGAGTGTGGTTTTTTTATTTAACTTTTGTTTTGTCACTAAATAACAATATGAAGTAATGTCTGATGTAGGAAGTAGAGACATGACAAAAAAGAAAGATATTGTGGTCTGTTCTGAAGTGCAGAACTTGTCATGCATGTGGACAAGTGGTGATTTTCTGTTACAAGTTGCTAAAAGTCACTACTGTAAAACAGTAGCACTCTATTCTACCACATTTTTATGTACACAATTACAGGCAAACCCGTCATGAGACCATCACCACTTGGACTACTCCAACAGGGCATGGAATGTAACTCCTACGGATTTCTGATACAAAGTAATTTTGAGAATAGTCAGGAAGAAAGTGTTTGTTTGCTCCTTTTGCTCTGCTGTTTTCCAGATGTGACCGGAGGGAGGAAGCTGTTCCACTAATGGATCAAAAGATTGCTCTGTTAATTAAACATCATCCTAAAAATCCTAGCAGCTTCCATGCTTGATAGACATACGTTTGAAATACAATGTAGTTATATCAAAAAGGTCTCTTTAAAAATCACAAAGAGTCTAAAGATGTATCGTTTTGTGAGATTCTACTGCTGATACTTGTGAAAGAATCATCAACATTCTATTTTCATACATTGGTCGAAATCCTATTCTTAAATGCAGAATAGTTAATAAATATCCACTGCTATGTCTGTTCACCGAGCACATTTTAAATATATCATGATCTAAACTAGATATCTAAAATACAGGTTTTCTACTGAAAAAGTCGACATACAGCACAATCAGTTCCAAAATGTGTTTCAAATTTTGAGCAATTTTCTTGAATATAAAAATCTCCAGCACCACATGCAACCCATAGGTAACAATTTCTAAGAGGACCAGGGAGCAGAATCCTTCAATATGAATTCCAAAACTTGAAAGTAATGGAGAGATTTAAAAAAATATATTGTTCATCCTTAATTTTTCAATTCACTAATCATCATCCCTAAAAAGATATTTGAACCTTATTTGAGGCAACAGATGCAAGGTGAAAAAATCTGCAAATGAAGCACAGAAGCTGCACAACAGTCCAGTGCATACAAAGGGACTCAGAACCTCTAAATATAAATTTTAAATGGAACTGCAAACTTTTTTTTTTTAATGAGAATCTGTTATTTAACACCTCAGTTCTTCAAGGGCAAAACATGGATGAAAATTGTCAACTCTACTAAGGTACTCTAAAACCTAAAATTTGTGCCAGTATGTATTCACATAATTAGAAAGGACTTAGGGCAATATAAAAAAGAAAAAATCAGGTTTTACTTTGCTATGTCCTGTTGTCTACTGGAATCCACATCCCCAGATTATGTCTATAAATTCTTTATAAAAGCTGATTTAATTTGTGTAGTAGAAATTCAAGAATTGAGAAACCTGATTGGAAATACTTCCTACCGCTAATTTAGAGCAGTTAATGGAAAATTCTGTCTTTCTCGAAAGGTCCTTTATCAATTGGCTATAGAATATTCTGGGAGAAAGCTACTCAGTTTCCAAATGTGATGCCATCACATTTTTGTATAGATAATGAAATATTCATCAAATGAAGGACTGTAATTGAGTCATGTTTCACTGGAATGCCATAGTTCCTTAGCTATTAAGTTAGTCTTATTGTCTTTTATCTCTCTTACTAAAAAAATGCAGGTCTTTGTGTGTTTCTCGTCTGTAAGGTAACTTAAAACTAGTTTAAATAACTGCAATTCCATGCCATCTTTCCTATTGCATTGTCAGAAAATTTTGATTTTACTTTATAAAATAAAATGTATAAGAAGAATATTCTTTTTGTTTTAATTATACATTTGTGTTTTCATCTAAATATGTGAAACTGGATTGTAAATACCTCTGTGACAGTCTTTCACAATTTTAGTGACCTCATTCTTTCAAGTTTGTTTCTTGAACTAAGATATACTATGCCTAGCAAAGCTCTGAAATCTAGGATAGGAGGTAGGAAGATGAAGAGGTGTTTAAATATGAGGACAATGAGCATGCTGTAAATGAGTAACTGATTGATTATAGCTTGATTGAGACAGCAAATACAGCTTCAGGGTGCAATAAATCAGTCTACTGAAGAGTGTTTAATAAATCTAGATAAGAGCAAATAGTTAAAAAATAGCCACTATGTGCATGTTTCACTCATCTTCAGGAGAGCTTGGGTGGTCCTTTAGGAAAGACCTTATGGCCTAGCCTGCATGCCTCTTCAGCCAGTTTCTTGTATAGCTAATGTATCTGCTGAATATATGGGTGTGAATCCTAACCTGATTTCCTGACCACATTATTATGCTTGAATAAATGAAGAAGAATAACAACTGGTTAAAAAATTGTGCCGATATTCAGTCTTGACTAGTATTTATCCCAGAGCTTAAAGCAGCTTATAAGTTATAAAAATGCGCTGCTGCCTTTTCCTTTTCTTTCACTATAATTTGGAAATTCTGATTTCAGAAATACGAAGAGAACTTTTATCCACATATATTAATATATTTATTTTTAATATAGCAGTTTAACAGTATTCCAGATGTAAGTGAATATATGACACTATGTCCTTTGCTCGTACATTCTAGCATAACTCCACTGACTTGATGACCTACTAAAAACTGCTTTATATACAGAATTCATGCTGTTAATTAACATCCACCTCTTTTTCTCAGTTCCGCTCTGACTCTTTCTCCAGACTCATTATAAACAAAGGTACCATTTGAATAGAATATTTCAAAAGAAGATCTTTTCTTTCTTCTGGACCACCCTGGGAAGATCGTGTAAAGATCTACCACTTCTTTGATCAAGAGTATTATAAGCAGACTTAAGCAGTTTTTTGGGTCCGTGTTGGGGGTTAAAATCTGTACATGTGCGGTTGCCATTCACACATCCTGAAATGAAACGGTACATTGAAGGTTTGTAATGTGCTGTTCTAGAGCTTTTCTTTAGCAAGAAGAGTATACCTCATCCTCTCTCTTCTGGATGTTAATTGTATTATGTAATGATCTGTATGGGTTCTATAAAGTCAAAAGAATTCCATTTTGCTAATGTGATTCTGAAATACTATCAGAATATCGAATAGTCACTCTAACAGAATACATACAGGCTGAGACTGCTGGCTTCATGAGACTTCTAGGTGTTCCAGATTAGCTGAGATGCTCAGGCTATTAGGTGCTATATTAATCTTCACTCAGCTGGCAATCGCATCTTATTGCTGATGTCTAAGGTGAAACAGCGTATGGAACATCAGAGCAAAATTCAGAAGTGCTTGTATGTCCTTGTAACTGGAATAGTGTTTTCTTAAAAAAAAAAAGTTCTTTCATGTTTATTAGGTCTATCTTCCAGTGATTAACCAAAAGGGAAGCAATGTAAGTTACTTTACAGCTGAAATAAAAGATTTTACAGACTCAGCAGAATTTCTGAATTCTTTCCTGTGCATAAGCATGTAGTTCTGCTGCCATGATGAGTCAATAGCTGAGGAGTGCTTTTTAACACTTAGTGAAGATCAGGTTCTCCTTTTTATGCGAACACACAGCTACCACTATTTGTGGTGGCAATTCTGTTCTGTACTGACAACTGTAACTCACTGATTCTTTTTAGAGCCATCTTAGACTCTCAATCCACATAATCAAGAGTGAAAACTTGAGAGGAGACAAGCAGCAATAGCAAAACTGACTCAACCACCATTTGTGCTAATTTAACTTATCAGTCACCCTAGTCCTGTAATGCTAGAGTACTAGCAGGTTATTTGCTTAATGTCAATTTTAGGTATAATGGTATTTTTGTCTGAGAGCATATCTAAACACAGGAAGGGTATTCTAGCATCTAGGATGGCAGCCTGGACTTGGGCAGTGTGGATTTAACTTTTTCTTCCAGAACCTATTTTAGATGACAGTGAGGATTTCACTTTGCTGGTGCATCAATTCCCTGTCTGTTGAATGAGATGGTATTTCCCCGAGGCAAATTCTGTGGGACCCAGACACTGTGGTAATGGTGTCCATATGAGTACCATGGGGAGTAAACAAGATAATGTAGACTATAAATATGTAGTGGCTTTTGGAGAGTTACAGTCTAAAGCAAAGCTACAGACTCTTAGATAACTTCACTTTTGTTAGAGAGCCATTTTAATTAAAGTTGAGAAGTTTCTGCTTCTTTCTGTCCATTTTTCTTCTACTTCTTTAGTACTTGTGCCAAGGTATCCATGTGTGTTTCCTCCACTGTCATCTGGCTCATTCCCAGCAGATGCACACAATCTGTTTTGCTGTCACTGACAGGGCTCAGTTTATGGAAAGAATGTGGCAGAACGTGCTGCTGTAGTCACTTATACAGGGTTCTCTTTTCTAAAAAGTAACTGAGAATAAATTCATTCATTTGTTTGCAGGTTTTTTTACATATTGTTCAGTGATAAGGTTTTATCCAGGCTACTTGGGTTAAACAGAGTATTTGTTTAATATCTTAGCTTTCTTTTTAATTTCTAGTTTATAAAATATAAATTTGCCAATAATGTGTATGTAGGAAATCATCACAGAACATTGACAGACCTAAGTTTCAAGTGGTAGCAGTAATCCTTGCCATTCTGGAATATGTATAATAGTCCCAGCTGTTTTATAAAATATTATAGGATTTAATTTAAATTTTATAATACAAATATTCCAGATTATAAATAATCCTGATCATCCAAAGATGTGGACTTTTAAGTATCCTGAGTATATCTGAATAATACAAAAGAATTTTTTGTAAGGTCATTATGTGTTCCTTCTCATGCAAAGTACTGGTCAGTAAGAGGCTGAGTAGATACAAATAGAAAAATGAAATTTGACTATTTTGGACTTGGTTGGCAGCAGAAGGAAAGCTTTAAACCTTATATGTTATCACGTGCTGTGATAGTGTGGTAACAGCTACAGGTCCTAGCAGAGATTAGGGTCTATAGTGCATGATGTTGTGCAAGTACACATTAATGGACAGCTCTACCTATGGCATTAACAGTATGAACAAACAGGATAAAGAAAGGAAGGTAGATGGAAAAGAAGTGCAGGTCCTTTTACTATTAAGAGTGTCTTGCACTTCAGTGTTCAGTAGGAAGACTCAGTGTGTTAAACTTTATGGAAGGTATCTAACCAGCGGAATACTGTTTATGAGGTGATGGAGTGTTCCCATTGTCTTTGACAGAGGAAAATTAATCAATAGCTCAAATTTTGAGTTCTTTGCTGCTTTCTACCTCTATGCCAATGAAGGCAGGGATGACAATAGCAATTTACACGCTGGGCTACTAAGGTTACAGCCTAAGCTGTTAAAAAACTCTTAACATTAAATATGTATGGGCATGATACATGTTTATTAAGGAACAGAATTTGTTTTACAAGCTGATGTTGCCTATAATCCTGTTATTTTTCATCCATAATGATCTAACTTTTGTCTTTGAATTGTACTTTATTCAGATGGGTTGACAGATCTGGCTTTTTTTTATTATTATTATTATTCTACAGCTAAAAAAAGTCTTCAACAGTGAAAATCTCCATTGATTCCCCAAATCAAAATTAGTTTAGTGAGCTTAGTGACTTGGCTGCCTTTGAAATAGCTGCATATATATGTTAATATAAATTAAATATATTTAAAGAAATTTGATCTGTGTTTTTAGGACATATTTTTAAACACTATGTCATTTTGGGAAGTGCCTTTGTATACTTACAACTCTGAATTCATATCATTGTATCTTACATAATTGCAGATTTTATGTTATTGATAGGGAATTATGTTAAAAAGGCTATGTGGAAATGTGCTACAGTGGTAGAACTGACATGTTAGCTAGGCTTGTGGTTTTTCCGTAAAATCCTTTCCTATGATCATGTACATATATTTACACATATGTACAAATATATATGTGTGTGTGCTTTACATACAAATATATATGGTTTCCAAATTATGATTGCATGCCGCTGGGTATGCCTTACACTGTAAATAAAACTGTCAAAATGTCTTTTCACCATTAGACCTCATAAAAATAATCAGTTCATAAACACGTGGTGTTCTTTATTCAAATGTATACTGATACTATATAAAGTGAAAGCCTTTCTCCTGTTGTTCTAGACTTAAAATCCTTCTATATTATAGGTTAGAAATGTAATATTTTTAGTGGGTTTTTTATATGCATTTTTATATATATTTGTATATGCTGGGATCAGAACAATGTATGTAAGAACACCGATACTTAAGTTCTCTTGGTTTTTTAGACAGGTTGGATTAGACGATGTCTGTAACCCCTTGTTTCCATTAGTATTTTTTTTTCTTTTACTACAACTTAGATCTCTCCAGGGTTTCTGAAAATAATGTCAACTTTTTAATTAGTCCTAAAATTACTTTAGGATGGGAATCATTAATATGTGTATCTCTAGGAGACAAATACTATCAGTAACACATGCTGTAAAAAGAAGACAAAGAGAAAATGGGGTCCTAAGATGATTTCTTTTACTTCTTCTCTACCTTAATTGCTAGGCTCAGTTCAACTCCAGAAATGTTGTTACCCCTTAGCTATTACACTTTTAAGACCAAGATCACAGCACACCTTTTAGTTGTTTGGGCAGCCAGATATGAAAGGGATAATTTAATGCATTTTTAAATATTAGAATTTATGTCCTAATATTTGTCACAAGAATTGATACTTCTCCAAAGTGTCAAGAAAGATGGCAAAGACCAAATGAAATACTGGAATGTAACACTTTCTCATTATGTCACCTGTCAACCTTGATTTTTTTTTATGTACTTTCTGTTAAAATTAAGCATATTAATTATTCTTCCTTTGTAAAAAAAAAAAAAAAAAAAAACCAACCAAAAAAACGAAAACAAACCCAAACAAACCAAAAAAAGAAATTAAAACCCTATAAACTGAACTGCATCTCAGCATAGCACTATATTGCTTTTAGATCCAAATGCTAAACAAGAATCTAAAAATTTTTTGATAAATTCTAAAGCTGAAGACTTACTATTTAAAACTCTATTCCATAACTTAAGCAGTTGCAGAGTCTGTTTCAGACATCAGTGCTGATCTTAGCTGTATTTACATTACAATAAGATATGAAGTCAAGAGGGTGTTTTGCTTTGTTTATTTTTTCATTTTACAAAGCTGATAAATTCCATGTTATGAAAAAATAAAAGTAAGGAAAGTGGTCAAATGATTAGCAGAAGAACAATAGACTGGGAGCTGCTTTTTCATAGGCGTTGCAGGGTTTAGTTTACGTGGAGTAGAGCACATACCTTTGTATTCCCCTTATTTTCATCACTGTTGAATAGGACTAGTATTCTCAGTCTCCCAGTAATGTTTGGGGAATGAATATTTTTACTTAAGTGATAGTTTGCAGGTGTCTGTGTATCTTCAGATAAACCAATATATAGAACATGTCAGTACATCCTGTATATGTTTGCATTTTATTTTAACACTTTGACAGTAATGTAAAGAACTGGAAAATATCCTTAAGGGTATTATTTTGATGTATGATTATGCACTGGAAAACTAAGATAAAGTCAATACTATAAGATTATGTTTTCTTGGTATTCACAAGGTGGAACAGTCGGGGCCTTTTCCCTTGACAATACTTTCTGGTGCCTTGCCAATAGTCTGTTTCCAACAGGAGAACCACCCTCTGTTGGAAGGTTCTTCTTCTGGGATGAAGCAGATTTTTTTCCCCTATCAGCCTACATGTGGACTCTTCACGAGCAGACACAATCTATTTTTGTGACGTGAGCTGGCCCCAAAAATGTATAATTCGTAAAGCAGGGTTCTTCATCAGTAATGACAGCTTGCGTTTGTTGGGCTAGTACTGCCCCTAGTGAAAGCACTGTTTGTGTCCGGAATTTTTTTCTTTTTAAAAATACACTTTCTAAAAATCTGTTTGCCCCTGGACAAACACATTAGTTAAGCACAAATTATACTTATCTAAGAGAGAAAGAGGCTGTCTATATAGGGGCAGAGCTGACCGCTGACTCTTAAACAGCAGACAGATTTGGCTGTAATATACAGTCATGCTCCACCTGCATAAGACTCAGAAGTTGTGTGTATTTGTGCAGTGCAGGAGATGATTAATTTTGAATCTTATAATGATATTCAAGAAATAAAAATGTCAGTAATTAATTCTTTGGTCAATTCTATAATGTCTTTCTATTTCTGTTATGATTTGTCCTTGGCAAAAATACAGACAGTGCTTTAATTTTAAATTTATTATTTTGAAGAAAAATACTGTATTTTTGAGTGTACTGTTTGTATTATTAAGAAAATTTAAGCATGTTAACTGTGTTAATATGGCTGAGGTCAAAGCAGCCCTTAGGTGGTAACACTTCTAAAATATCTTAAAGTGAGATCAATCTACAAAGCTATCTAATACCTTTTTTTTAAAAAAATTGGCATTTCTATTTTTCTAAAAAAATGTTTGTTATCTAAAAAATGTGAAAATAAAAACAGGCAGATAGCTTTGTCATTTCCAAAGTCTTATAATTCCACTTTAGTTTGTTTGAAAACTTATATATGAAAATATGACATTGAAGCAGCTGACAACATAATATACATTATAGCTTTTTAATTGTGTCAGTTCTTACTGTGTAGAAAATATGCATTTGGTGGGACAAAAAGAAACCTTTGTGTTAGAAATTTAGCATTTAGCTAAACATAATCTTTAGTTAGCATTTTATGTTGCAGTATAAATTGCAATCCATTGTATAACTCTACTTTCTTTATGTTTCTGTAACAAGGTAGTAGTAGGACATAGAATTCCAATTCTGAAAAAAAAAAATCAAAGAAAGCTTTTATTCAAACAGTCAGTTAAATAATTTGCATCCCAATTAAAGTCAGGCCTATACCAGACCCACTGGGCAACTAAAGCACTGAAAGATATTGACGTTTTGTTGAACAAGAAGAGGCAGGGCAGTTCTGGAGCTGAGAAGAGAAACAGTTTACTATGAGAAGGTAAAGCAGATGTTTTAGAAACCTTTAATCTTTTGGCAACATGCTCATTTCCACATCTTCAATATTTTCATAATTTTTATGGTGTATATCCATATAGGGCATGCAAGGCAAAGAGCTTTTCTTCTCTTGTGTATAGAACACACTTCCTATTAGCAGAAGTCATGTTCAAAAATATTGCGTATTTATATTTTAAAACAACAAAAACAAACAAACACAAAAGCAACAAAGCAGCAAGCTGATTTCCAGTTTGTATCATCAAAAAGATTTGTCAGCTTTCAGTCAGAAGCGCTACACACAGTAGCTTCTCATTAAATCAGGAAACAGTTATGTGTGTAGCTATTTCAGCATTATATTAAGCTAATGTTTTCCTTCCCTAAATACCCACTGTTACATAATAAGACTGAAAAATCTTTTCTCAAGACTGAAAAATAGTCACCTTGTTTAAACAAAATTATCTGAGAGATCTCTTCCTCTCCCACTGGTGACAGTGGGAGATCTTTTTCTGAGTGATTAGAGTTTGCCTGGTTTTGGTTTCTTTGCCTACCTTGCTTAATAAAAAAAATATGTAAGCAGATTTGTGCAGTTTCTATTCTGAATTGTTGGAGTATGAGAAGACACTCTGTGAAAGCCATTTCTCCTCCTAAATTGGACCAGCGATATGGGCAGTTAGTTGCACAATCAAGAAAATTGTGCTAGATCTCCTTAAGCTGCTTCTCCCCTCTTGCTGGAGTTTTACTGACTTCAGAGAAACTATTCCACGTTAGAATATTCATCAAACATGTTCTACCTATTTCCTGGCATCCTGAAGTGCAGAATTTTCACTATGAAGTAGAGAGCACATTACAGAAAACATTTGATACTAAAACCTCAGACCAGAAAGTGTCTTCGTGTTTGCATGAAGCCATGATAAAGATACATATTATGAAGGTGGAATTTTTTAGCCATCATGTACAAAGGTGCTCTGAATGACATTTTGTGGACACAGTAATCTGGGTGAATTTTCTTGTTGTATTAAGGTAAAGGATCAAGTCTTTAATAGAAGACCAGTACTCTTTTCTCGTCTGCTTCTGTAGACCTGCTGCATAACTCCAAAAATTCAATTTGAAAATTCCTTCTTTTGCTGTAAAACTTCACTAGTGACTGTAAGTCAGAAGTGAAAAGTGGGAAAAGAAAATTTTATTTTATTATATACATTATTTTATAATCACTGTACTATTTTCAGAAGCCTCTGAAAAAAATAACACTTGTCATTTGAGAGCTGCAGCTGTTAGTCTGTTGAGACATAGAGGGGATGGGGCATATAATGAATTATTCATGAAGGCTACTGCTGTAGTTGACAGAAGTTCATCAGCTAATTCCCCCACTCCATTCTGAACTTTCTTTCAAACTCACTCAGGCTGCAGGGGTACAAGCTGTTACTTTTAATAATCATACTACTAGAAGTTTTGTAAACTGTATATATCACATAAGCTTTCTCTTTTAAGGAAGTTACTTACTGTTCATTGGGGGCCAATAAGTGCTTAATTTTGAATACTTTTAATTCATGGATAATGCAAATAGTTTGATATGCTTTCAAGATGTAACTGTTACATAAATGTATTACAAAATATGTGTAATAATGCTTTTTTAGCTTAAATTGGTTTGATCAACTAACCACTCCCTGACATTTTAATTATATACATATTGGATTTTTTCGTTATCTAAGAACAAAAGGAGGTTTTGTGTGCTGTTACTTACAGTACATTTTTCAGTTTATAGGCCAATTCAACATGTGTAAATGCAAGAAAGTCTTAGTTTGCACAATCATGGGGAAATCAGTGATATTCCAAATGCTGATTTGCTTGCCTGCATGAGGGAGTTGGACTAGGAGATCTCCAGCGGTCCCTTCCAATTTAAGTATTCTGAGATTCTGGGATTAGCCAACTATTTTGTGGTGCAGACTATCAGATTAATGATGAAATATTTTATGCTTCTTCAAAGCAATGCTGATGTTCAGGGTTAGTTTGGCAGACACTAGAATCATGTCATAAAGTGAGTGCTTGGGGTGGGTGTTGTAGGAATGTTAAATATCAAAGACTTTGTCCCAGTTGGAGCAATAAGGAGCTTTGTACCTCTCACTCAAGGGATTCCACAAGTGTAGCTCTACTTTTCACACAAGTAGGATTGCCAGCTACCTCTGCCTTGGCCACAGCAGAAGCACAAATCTTCCCAGTGTGTATTCATTGTCTTTAGGGTATTGTTCTCTTTTTACACATCACTACAGTCTGATTTGGGGGATTTGAGTGTCGTAGGAAATCGTAGTAAAAATTCTGATGTCCAGTTCATCCCCCCCTCCTCTGTGGAGATTTCTGCAGTGAATGAGATTGAAAAATGTCTATTTAGTTGTGTGCTTGGTGAAGACAGTGCCCTTATTTATCCTGTGATGACCTCATAGCAGCAGCACATGCCCTCTTGATGGAGAGGATTATTGTAATTCCCTCCTAGAAAGGCTTCCAGCAGCTCAGCTGTGTCACTTGCAGCCTGTTCAGAATGCAGTGACACACTCCCATCCGTCTTGAGCAAACATGATCATCTACCTTGTACCTTAACTCATTTACTTTGTCTGCTGTGAAGTAGCTGTTTGATTTTAAAGTTTTCTCTCTCAGTTTTGAAATCCTTAATGGTTTAGATCCTGGCTATTTTCAAAAACTCCTCCACAAATATCATCTTGACAGATATCACCACCCCCATAGCACATTTTAGGAACCTCAGCATCACATCTTAGGTTGGCAAGTTATGTCCTTTGCCATGATAGGCCTTCAGTGAAGGAACTCCCCCAGGAAATCTGTCTTGAACCATATATCCTTATTGAAAACATTAAAATTAAATATACATTCTTGGCTACTTATTTTTTCTCCATTATTATTGTTCAGTGTAATTTCTATTAAGATCATTTTATTCTGATTGCTGTCAATAATTCATGTTGGAGATGTTTTAAATTTTCTTGTTCCCTTATTTGTAAAGTAGCTTAAGCGTGCTAGTGGTGTAGTTACTGATAGGGACTTCTTAATGGTGAAATTTCATGGTTCGTGACAAGGGCATGAGCTTTTCCATATTAACATACAGTTATATATGTCAATATAATTATTTAATAAATAAGACACAAGATATTATTACCTTTATTGTATTTTTTAAAATTGCATTTAAATCTTTGTTCCTCTTCCTTACAAGGAATTATCCCTTTCTTCTTCCCATTCTGCATTGTAACTCACAAGGCTTCACCTGTACAAAGCTTTAGAAGGAAAGGAATCCTCTTGTCTGCTTGTCTTTCTGTCTGTCTTGCTACCTCTATTATCATCCCTGTAATTATGATAAGATGTTTATAGCTATGTTTATATGGTGCAAAATTGTCTTCATTGATGATAAAGTAGTAAGGCTGTGTTTGAAGAAGCTTAGACTAGACGCCAAATGTTGATGGCTTCAGTGAGATCAGATGGATTCTGCCCTTGAGAGCATTCATGAATTATTTTGTGCAATAGACGAGACTGTTTTCTTCACTTCCATGTCTGAATTTTCGGTCTGATAGTTAATTCCATTTTTCACACCTGAATTAAGTTGTGGAATTGGTTGGGACATTTTTTATCAAATTGCTCTAAATACTGTTCTGTGCACTGATGGTACCCCCTTTCACCTGAATACAGTGCCATATTTAGATGCACCAGACTTGTATCCATCAAAGATTTATGAACAGCATGATGGATTTGCTTCTTTATCTCTCATGTACTCATTGATTTCAGATTCTCATTGACTTGCCTGACTTATTGGGATGCAGTAACACCATCTGTGATTTTATTCATATTAACCATTACTTATGTAATTAATTTTAGGTAGAAGAAGAGTTCTGCAGCCTTCAGTGAACTATCAAGTGTTTTAAATTAGGCATATAAACTCATGCTTGTGGGTTTGGGGCTACAAGCCATAGTACTGCAAAGACTTAAGCATTTCTTCAAGTTTACTATTTTTGGATGTTATACCGATGTCAAAATTATTTTTATACAGTAAAATGCTGTTCCATTAAGACTTTACTTGGCTGTGTGGTGTGATGGTATCCTATTATTTTAAATCTTTTGAATTTTAAACTATTTCATGGATGCAAGTTACTTAAATAATACGATTAAAATTATCAGAATTCAGAATGTTTTCTAGACTGTATGTATTATTACAAAATGAAAGCTAGTCTTAAAGGGAAAAAATGGTTGATGGTAGGTTGTTTTCTCTTCTTACATCACATTTTACAAATTAGTTATTTAAAAAAAAAAAAAAAAAAAAAAAAAGAAGGAAGTGGAGGAGGTTGACATGCATACCTGAAGTTAACTTCATTATATTTAGATCTTTCTAAATGTAACTTCAGTGCAAAGTCCTTGTTCTGCAAGGTCAGCAAATTGATGACTTTTTTAACATGCTTTTTTGTCCTGTTATTTTTAGTAGTCTTTTGATGGATTACAGTCAGTGACAATACCAAGGAACATTTTAGCCAAAATAATTCTTGAAACAATCCAAAAGTCTTACGTATTATTAAGCTGGGAATTTACAAATCCTCATTACTGAATAGTCTTCAGGGTTACTTACTCTTAATCATTAAGCCTTGAATCACAATCCTAGTAGAATGTGATGTTTTTAATAGCACTGGTTCCTATGAGCAAATTTTATTGTAGCATCATGGAATACCATGCATTCTTTTGCTATATGATTTATTCTCCCTAGATACAAAACGGTAAAAAAGATGTGTTAATCTATTTTTATTCAAAGTACAGAAATAGCTCTGTTACAGTTCAGCGATTGAATAACCAGTACAAACATACTACTCGTTCTTAGTCATGCTGTACCTGATGCTCACAGTAAGAATATTGATCAATTACTGGGACAGATTTACAGCACATTTTACAGATCATTGCTAAATATTACATTCTTCTGTTTCAGTCTGTTTTCCCAAAACACTGCTGTAAATCAAAAGCATAAAAATGCTAAGTTAAATAATAGATAATGTGCTTCAGTGCCGGTTGCAACTCTATACTAGAAAAATACTCACAGGGAATTGACTCAAAATTAGCCTTAAAGAATGACAATATTATTTTCCCCCTTGTTTGGGTACTTGGGTCACTGTTCTTCAGGGATTTATGCCCTAAATATGTCTGAATTTATACAACTGAAAAAGAAGTCTGTCAGAATGCAACATTTATCTCAAACTTGAGGGAAACTCCGTTACCTGTTCCTCAGCATGCAATTAGAAACTGGCTGTTAGGCAGTGCAGAAAGGAGAATAAGGCAGCTTTTCTTGCTTGTCTGGCACTTACCAGTTCATGGCTGATAACCCATACTGACCCTGACCTTGGCAGCATTGCACGAGTAATCTTTTGGGGAGGATGAACTGTCCTTTAACAATTTCTCTACTATGTTAGACACAAAAAAAAGCTTTCCCTTTAACAAAAAAATGCATGTTTTCTTTTTCGTTCTTATCTTGAACAAATGTATTTAAACAAGCTGCTTTAAATTCTGTGTTTCTCCTTTGATCTTAGTCTTTTTCATAGTACCCTTGATGGAGTGCATAAGTGAAGGTTACTTCTGCAGTATTTTCCTATCATTTATTTTGACATATTCAGATTGTGGTTTTTAGTGGCCTGAAGCTGGAATGTTGCATTAGAATTAACAAGCTGGCAGCAGGGACATAGTTTTAGTGTACTGGTATAAGAAGAACTAAAATGATGAACTTTTCTCGTTTGTCAAAGGAAATGCATGACTGCATACAGAGAAGGTAGGGTAAAAGGAGTGATGCCATGGGCATTACTATGAGTTCAAATACTAAGATGGAAGACACCAGATAACTGAGATGACTGAACAAATCAGACCTCTTCTGTTGCTTAAATTTCTGTGTGTTCTAATGGAAGATTCATCTCTTCTGAATGCTACATATAATGCTCATTTAAACTCCAGTTTTCCTTAAAATATATGTGTAAGTTGGAAAGTTATTGCACATTTTTGAAGTGTTTTCCTTTTCTCATTCATTTTATGTAGCTAATGCATTTATCTTTTTTGGATGGCAAAAGGGAAATAAGATACACATGCATGGATGCAAAAAGACCAGAGACTTTAGGCTGTAATAAGATCAAAGTAACCTGCTTCATAATATCAGATCAAATCACTGATAAGCAGCAAGAGATTAAAAATTCAGTTGTAGAATGTATTTTCTGAAGGGCTGTGCTACAGCAAATCTTTAACATTTTTTTAAATTTCCTGAAGACAGCAAGGAGAAAATGTTACACTATAGTATTATCAGATTTTCAGTTACAGAGAATACACAGTTACTCCTAAAATGCAAACTAGGAACGTTTTCTTTATTGTCTAGATGGTAGAAGAGAAGAATGATGTGGAACTAAATTACTTATCATTACTTATCATTATTTCATGAATGGGGAAGAATTAAAAGAAGTCACTCCACAGTGCAACAGGTGCACAGCACTGTTGAGATGAGCCACTATTTCAATGCAATGCTCGTTTTTGCCCTTCACACTTCTTGTTTTCATAATGTGCATGACATGTAATCCTACTACGGCAGATAGAACACCACAGCCACAATGCTGTGCCTGTTTTCTGCAGTAAAATGCAAAAAGTCAAGCAGTAGTCAAAACCAATGTGACAGTTTATGTTAGTATTCATTATATAGTTCACAAAGGATTCAAGTTTGTGATGCATATAAAAAAATCAATCTCACAATAGATATTGACTAAAGTATATGTAATTACTTGCTAATGGTCTTAATGTACTGAGTATGTTTCATCATATTTTCACAAGGTGATTTTCTTTCAGTGACACTAGGCTAAAATATACCTTCTTTACACATAATTTTAGGTCTTACTGTATTCCAAAATGATTTTAACCCTATCAAATGGAAAGCTCCATGAATTTCAGCTGAAATATGGCCAAAATTCATGGAGAAAACCCCATAAGTGTATTAGCAAATAAATCTCTACATTCTCATCACTACATTCTCATACAGGTTTGACAGCAACCTGAAATCTAAAATGTCCTTCCAAAATTAATGATGAATTATTTTAAACAAATGAATCCAGTGACCTGTATCCTGGAAAATGGAAGACTAATTTGGTTAATTATAGGCTATGATTTCAAGCTTAAGAACTATTACCAGTAACAAATATTAAACAAAATTCCCCAAGTCAGTGTTATTTGGCAAAAGCGGACAGAGACTCAGCCATGGAAAGACAATTTTAGATTTATTCAGACAACACTCAAGAATGAAGTGTTATCATTCCTTTAGGTTTAGTCCATTGTTTTCAGTGCAATTTATTGGTAACACACTCCTTTCTGTTAGCATAGAGCCTTCAAACACTCTCTAATTCATGTATTTCCTGCACAGGTTTGGAGTCTTATAACTAAAGACCCATTATTTTTTCTGTTATTTTTTGTAATGTAGGAGCTTGTAGGAAGATATTGCCCCTGTCCTAAAGAATTTGCAGTACATAAATCTGACCCAGCTTGACCCTGATCAAGAGCATCACAGCACATACTGGTTTGACTGCAATGATTCAGGGAAATGTCCTTCTCATTAACCAGGGTGACCATACAGGTTAAGAGTATTTGACACCTCTTTAAAAAGACAGTCATCTAATCTCACCCTCTTACATGGCAGCAGAGCATGGCACTGACTTAGGGTTGGGCAAACAGGCAAATATTACTACTCTCCTTTCTGCATATCTGACTTGATGTGGAATATGCTTTGTCTGTGACAGGTGCAGAACCTGCTTAATTTTGAAGGAACCCTTAGAGTCTGTTCAAGGTAGTGCCAGACTCTGTTCTTGCTGCTCTTCTGCTTTTTGTCAGACAAACCAGGTTGAGCAGAGTGACCTGTGATCCTAAACCCCTATACTTCAAAGCCTTTTAACACCAGCCTGTCATGGGCATGACACTGTATGTCATGAGCAGCATATTTTTGACCAGTGAAGGGAAATGAGTGGCTTAACCAAAATAGCAAAAGAATACCTGATGTCATATTTCCATGGTTTTTTATCAGACAAGGTATTGTACTGTAAGACTGACAACTGCCAGTCTGCACGCACCTGAATCCATACCACAGTGTCTTGCATATGTCTTGTCAGTGGTTATTTCCACGGAGTCACGCATCAGTGGAGTTTCGAGAAACAACCTCATGTAGATTTGCTGCAGTCTCTATTTATCCCTGCAGAAGGTTTCAGCAGGAGCTACGGACTTTCTAATGCGTAGCTCTCGTCTGAAGAAACTACTCTGGGAACTGGAACAAATTATGGGGAAAACTAACATCAAAGGATAATAGACAACAACAACAAAAAGTATAAAAATAAAAAATTTGGCCTAAAAAACAGCCCCAAAGACACACTAAACTTATAACCCAGCAAGAGAGTTGCTTCCATCAATTAGAGCCAAGAAAAAAATGACAACTGAGCAGCAAGATCTTCTAAGATGGAAAATAAATCTGTTAGTTCTTGTCTCAGGCTGCTGGTGTTGAAAAGTAAATCCGTGAGCTGGTATGGGAAAACGTTGGATGATTAAAATTACTGGAAAGTATCCCTTTAAGTTTTCAGTAATTTAGGAATTTTAACAAGGAAAACTGTAGTTGTTGACGTTCCTAATTATACTTGAACATATTCAATGTGTTCTATAGTTTTTTCATAAAAAATCATATAATGAAGCCTTTGACTCCACAGTGTTCAACTCTAGGTAACAGTAGTAACACCTTTGTATTAAACATGGCTCATACAGAGTATTTATTATCATTATTATTGTTATTGTCATCATCATCATTATTGTTATTATAATTATAATCATTATTATTTCTATCTGAAAGTTTTGTGCTTCATTTTTGTGATGCTTTGTTCTTGGATAACATTCCTGTAATCTATGAGGATTTAGAGCCTTCTGCGTCATGGTAACTCATTTGTCCTCTCCAGAATCAACCAGTGGACTTATCAGAGAGTCATCAGCATATCTATCTTTTACTTAAATGGGATAATACCACAGAGATGTGTGGGTTAAAACCATTTAGAGTCTGCAACCTTGATACTGGAGTGGTCTTGGGCATTTAATAAAGTATTCTCAATTTTTTCCCAAACTCTCAGCATTTTAGAGTACATAGAAAAATTCCAACTGACTTCCATAGGCACAGAAACAATCAAGAAGTGGGATATTGTTTTAATAAACTCTGTTTCCAAAGCCTAGATTCATATTTTTAAAATAATTGTAACAAAACCTATAAAATTTTGAAGTAGGTTATGACATGCTATCAACATTTTCATTTAGTAGAAACCATTACTGACTCTCAGATGGTTTTCATTTTTGCAGCATAACATAGACAGATAGCAGGATGAACATATTTTAAGTATTTCATCATGCATAATTTGTTATATCTAAGTAAAAAAAAACATATACTGGAAATTTCTTACCTAGAGAAATTGTGATGAGTAAATAGCAGAACAATTTGATAAATTTGTTTGAAAAATATGTTGCTTAATAGCAGTGCGCTGATACTTACTGGTCATTTGAGCATGTTTTAATTGTAAAATTATCTGATTTACCTATGAAGAGGGGAAATTTAGTTTTACAGAGTAGGAAATCACCCTGACACAATATTTCCATACAATTAAGAACTAGCTTTTAATTATTCTACTGTTATTGTAGAAGTAGTTTTTTAAAGAAGGTTTATTTTCAGGAAAAAAATAATAAACTTGAATCTGTCTTGTGCAAAACATGTGCATTTATTCTAAAAAAAGTATGAGAAAAAATATATTGTTCTCATCTGACTCTTGGTTATTGTATTATTTGTTAAGTACTGCTTGTTTTGCACATCAGCTATTATTGTTCCCTTCTCAAATTGTCTCTAGAGCCAAAAGAGTATTTTATGTTATAGACATGACAATGTAGTAGATATGGAATGTATTTTGTCCAGTCTTTTTATCTATTCATTGCAAAATTGAAATTAATCTCTTTAGCTTGAGGCTGCATAGTTTACTGTCATTAGTTGGGGACAGCCAAAGACATGTGAAGTTTCAATAGTAGAGAAGCTGTGGGATTTTCAACTATTTCTGAGATCTTAATCAAAAATATTACTGATTGCTTGGGAATCAATGAACACACTCCAGAGGGAGAAAAAAAAAAAGCAGCAGCATAACCTTAATGTTATTCACAGTGTTTTGTTAAAAGGGACAGTGATTCGTAATGATTTTTTTTTTATCATAACGAGACATAGTGAGGAATATTAAAAAGCATTATCTAGTTTTGCTCCACATAAATGGGTCAGAAATATCAGTGGTTTTGATCTTTTTGAGGCAGTTTTACACACATGAGTAGCTTTAAACACTTAGGTTTTCCTTTTGACCTCTTGGCATATTAAGTTTTAGCATATTCAAAAGTCTGTGCCTATTCAAGGCTTGTGAAACCATAGCTTTGAAGTTGCCAGATACTTCAGTAACAGTATAATAAATACTGTTTTAAGAGAATTAACTTGTGCTGGTGACACTAACTAGAGCCTATAACATTAATGGAAATGGCATTTCTGAATCATTGAAGGACTTTAAAGGTGAGAAAAGATGCTTAAAAATCATCACATTTCACTTCTGGAGAATACCATCTCCATGATGTTGTTCTTTGTTAGCACTGACTAAAATTTGTCTCTGCTTTTATCCATCAGCATAAGATTATGTATGACTGAATAGGAGTTAAGGCATTTTTTAAAATACATTGATTAATGTCCAGTCAGACTACTGAGTTTCAAAACTTTGTTTTTCTTGGGTCTCTTTCAAACAGAAAAGAGGAAGCACTTCCTTTTACAACACCGTGTCAAGACAAGGACACGCACGCTCACATAGACACACACATACAAACAGAGTACCATTAAAGTCATTTAAGAGTTTACTGACTGCCACATAGGATCCCAAATGATATGAGAAAAAATGCGTAATGGTTTGTAAAAAATAGCAGCTTATTTATGCAGTGTTTCAGTAATTAAAATATTGTTATGCAAAATACAGGGAGTAGAGACAGTTGTTCAGAATAGGCATCACAGTTAGTGTTCTGTCTTAATAAAGCAACAGGCTTCACTTTCCATGGATATATGTGTGTAAACTATTTTAAATCAACCTCTTTATCTAGATTAAGGTTGCAGGGAGCATTCAGATTTCATTTTCTCCAGTGTAAATGTGAAATAAAAGGACTGGCTGGGGTGCAGTTTCACTCAGGGCCATGCATTTGAATAGCCAGGATCACAGCGCTGTCCCTGGGGCTACAATACACAGCTTTACAGTGCATTTTTGGTAGCAAAAAGGACATGCTGTTTTTCCAGAGGATTGTGTTGACAGCAAAGTACATCAGTGAAGGCCACCACACTCACCGTGAAGGTCTGTCTTTTAAAACAGTGCTACAAGAAAATAGTGGTTGTGTTTTGACAAAGGTCTTAACTATTTACAGGAAAACAGCCAGAGCTGTAAGTAGTGCTATCTTACCTGGATCTCCCTAAGCTCTACCTCCAAACCTGGAGCAAATACTATAACTAGGGGCTTTTTTCCATTGTAGCTTTTTAAAATACAGTATCCATTGTCCATGTAAACATTCAGACACCCAGGCTGATACTTCTTTTTAAAATGCAGAATTTTGATTTGTGACAGCTGCATTGGATCGTTAATCATATATTATCTTTATGGAAGCCTTTTTCTAACATATGTTAATTGGCTGTTTTCTGTGACAAATTATGAGCTCTTTGATGAGGTTCAATTGCAATCATGTTGGAGTTGAGTATGTAGAGTTTCCAGCCCCCGCCGGCTCCTTAAACCACTACAAACATCTGCACGTCACTGCAGTGCTGAGTAATGGCAGGATTTGGGTTGATCTGATCTCTGTACAGAGTTTTTTCCACAGGATATTTTCAGCTCTTTGCACTAAATCTGTTACAGCATTTGCTGTTTTTAGCAAAAGAGCTAAAATTAACATCTTTTATGGGATCATTAGAATACAATGAGAAATAATTACTAGTGTGGTATACCGAAATCTTTTTTAATATTCAGGCATTTCAATGTCTAATTAGAAATTCTCTTTAAACTGTTATTGCATGTTAACATTCAAATTTACTGGTGTCATATAGCATTTCCAGAAGTAAAAATGCTGCCTCTTTTTTGAAATCAATATTTTTCTTTAATTCTTAAATGTAACATTTACAGGTCTTTAAAAAAAAATTGATTTTACTTCCAAAGCAATTGGCATCACTTTAGTTTTTTAAATTTTTACTGAAAAAAGTATCTTTCCCAGCTCAACAGGAAATGTGTCTAATTATGTTATACATAAACTTGCACATTAGTAAAGAAAATTGGGTACTGAAAGTTAGTGTCTTTCTATCTTTTTTGTATTGAAGGAAAATCATGCTTACATTTGATCAGTATGTATATTAGGGAAGTAGAGGAAAAAAATCACCACAATGGAAGCAATGTTCCTGCTTTTTTACTTGGTACTTAGTCTTTTGATAATACTTGTGCATGTAATCTTATTTTATATAATGATTCATTAGAAATACTGAGACAGAAATTGTGTGCTGTATTTTACTATGTTTTTACTCAAAGCTGTATTTAGAATGAATGTGCAGAAATATAAAATCTTATGTATTTTAATACTGAGAGAGCAATCTGGTCATAAAACTGTGTCAAACAGTATCAATTACATTGCAATTAATTTAGCAGAACACCACACAGCTCAGCTTTGACCTAAACCAAATGGCAGCAGATAAATCTGTCCCATTTGTTCTTCAGAGAAAAGATGAGGGTTAAGTTTCCAGACAGGTGTTAGAGTTTAGAATAAGAAGAGCCAGATGTGTATGGAAGCTACTTCAGTCTCATGAGGATGGTTTTAATTCAGCTATTTCCCTGGAGTACCACACAATCAATGAGTTCCAAATCCTGGGGCTACCTGCCTTTGTGTGAAATCATGGGAACATTTCTTCACAGAACACCACTGAACATGTGTGGAAAAATTAAAGCACAAATTAAAAGCAATAAAGGTTAACCTCAGAAGTTACATGAACATCACATTTCTTTGAATTTCTGAAATGAAGAGATGATAACCAAGTGGAAATGCTTACAGAAGAGAAGTATTACTATAAAGAGGACTGTAAGCAGTGCAAAACTGGGACCATGGATATTTAATATGTTTCTCTAGTCACCACTTGTCGGAGGCAGTATTTTACAAGTAAGCATTTATAGGTCATATGCAACACAGTGAAGAGCATTAAAGTGAGGTGAATGGAGTCAGAGAAGGGTTTCAAAATTATGATTTTGAGTGTGTTGTCCCCATTTCAGAATGTCACTGAAAGTAAATTGATGCATTGTATCTTGAATTAGTCTACACAATGGCATTCAGATCTACTTGCTAAGATGAACTTAATTGACTTTAAGAAAATAAAGCAAGGTAAAGAGAGATATACATGTGATAGAGAGGGCTTGGCACTTTATTGGATTTTGAGGCCTGTGAGCCTTGTGTCTTAATTGGGGCCAGTTGGGATCATTTAATAATTGCTGTCAGAAGATCAAATTTAATTCTCTTTATAAAAAGATCACAGTGGGATAGAGTTAAACAAATTGTCATCTGAGGTTTCAAATGAACTAAGCTTTAATTAGGTTGATTAGGATGCTGTAAGAGAGAGAGGGAAGCAGGAAACTGATGAATCTGCTGTGTAGCATGGTGGACCTTATATGACAGTACTGTCAAATATCTTTATTTCAAGAAGATGTAAATTAGCATAAAGGATGATAGAGCTAGAACAGCATGCATATATAAATGCATTAGTATACCAGATAATTATAACTTTCTGAAATTAGTGATTTTAAATACAGATATTAATATATTTATTATCATAATCCTGCCCTTAACATTGATT
This sequence comes from Corapipo altera, assembly GCF_003945725.1. Classification (NCBI taxonomy): domain Eukaryota; kingdom Metazoa; phylum Chordata; class Aves; order Passeriformes; family Pipridae; genus Corapipo; species Corapipo altera. The sequence continues at coordinate 4,842,403 of NW_020884921.1, read as the reverse complement.
TTGTACGTTTTTAAGTCTGCTACATTATCTGCTTTATTTGTTTACATACTCACTGATTATGCCAGATGAAAAGTATAGGATATTGACTGAAAGCCCTTGGAATTTCTCTATTGTGTAATAAATATTCACTGTTCTTAGTTCTCAGCACATTTACATGAGCAAATCCACAGGTTTCTTATCCCCATGTTTCCAACAGAGAAACTGAGTAGAAAATGAAGGTGACATTAAATATTTTTGGCAGAAGAGGGAGCAGATCTCAGCCATGTTTGCATCCCAACCTTGAATCCAATTCTTTACACTATGCTGCCTGCTACTTTTGCCACGACTGCGTGTTTCTAAGAATATATTTCATCAGAAACCACCTTACATATCAATAGAGCTCAAAAAGTGCCATTTCTGAGAAAATGTAATGTACATTCAAGGCCACAAAAAGATTTAGCTAATGTATCTTTTTATTGATTATGTTTTTATTTTTTCAGCATGCTTTTAAGTTAATAATAAAATGAGCAATGCTGGCAATAATCTGTTTAGAAAAACAAAAGCTCATTCAAGATAGAATGGAGACTATCAAGATAATTCCACTCTATTTTCCCTCTGCAAATTAAGAACATTTTATATGTCTGTTTTCTTCTGATATTTGTCAAGGATGTTGACTTTTTACATTGGCTACTGACAAATGCATTGTGTCTTATATGTGTAAGAAATAAATCCAGATGCATGTGCTAATGGAGTGGTTACAGCTGAGGTTCAGTAAGCAGGGTGTGATGCTCATTTGTGGCTTTTGTACTTACAGACAGTGGTAGGTGTACCTGTGTGGTAAACACCACCCCTTTCAGTAGAAATTTTGCTTTTACAGTTCTTGAGGTTAAAGCTGTTAGACTTCAATTCTGTGAAAAATTAGAAGATCAAATCCTCATGTGGAAAGTATGAATTAGTTACCTAACACAGTTTTCAAAAACTGAATGTGAACTATGATGTGGTTGAACAGTACACTAAATTAGATGAGACTATTTATGTCTTTGTAACTAATACAGATACGAAGCTGCAGTTCTTTTAGCTCTTCGTCATATCACAGCATAGCTCCTCAGTGTGTTGTATATTTTAGGTTTCTCCATTTTCTCTCTTTTCCTCTCTTCATGAGAGTATTGTTAACAGAAATATATCTATTGCTTGTCTGTCTGTCCCCCACCAAGGACAACAAAAAAATCTGTAGAATATCCCACTAACCCAGAACAACAGAAAACTTCTTTCTGAACAGACAGCATAAAGCCAGTTGTTTCAGGCAATGTTTTTTCTCCCGTATTTTTTTACTTTTTTTTTACATAGCAAATTCTTTTCTTATAAGCAGCCTTATCTGTTTATGCATTTTTTCTGGTTCCAAACCAGTGAGAGTTCAGTTCAGATCTTACAGCATAGAGAGATCCTCCTTAACAAGATGCAGCCAGGAGGTAGAAAGTAAATAGCTTCAGCAAATGATTTATGCTGTGCTAGCACTAAGAGATATGGCCACATACTTTATTTCTTGCTAGTCAGAACCTTCCATTTTTCCAACAGATGCTTCCTCCTGAACATGCAGAATTCCAGACATGAGGCACAAGGCAATATATGTGCAAGGTTTATTTCCTATCATGTGGCTTGTAAAAGGTATCAAGTCTTTGTAATCATGCTACTTTGCTATACTACCACTGTACTTTTCTTTTTTTTCCTTTTTTTAGAGCAGATCTGTTCTGAATTAATGTGTTTCTATTTAAATTGTGTGTATTTTATATGTTTAAAAGCAGTGACCTGTCCTAATTTATGAGCTTTGCCGTTAGAAAGGACACATTGCACAGAGGTGGTTCCTCACCCCTCTGCAGTGAAATGCAGGTACTATCTTTTTTTTTTTTTTAGCCTTATTATGTACCTGACACACATTTCATCTCCTTTTGTCCTTGGGAGAAAAAATTATCTGAGTGGGACTGGAAGCATTAATGATGTAGATTTTCAACTGTCATGGTCATTGAGAAGATTGATACATTTCCCTTGCCTTTTTTTTTTTCCCTTCTTCTTCTTTCTCCTCATTTTAAGCCTGCATCTGTCTCTGGGCAAGCAGTTGAGTTCAGGGAGTGTCAATAGTTTTTATATCATATTTATCGTATTAGCATTTGCACAAAATGAATTAACTACTAGCAGCTCAGGAGCTCTCCACAATGTTGTGCAGTCTACATTTGAGAACAACTATATTTAATTCTTGACATTTCTGGGAAGAAATTAAAGCAAAAAGAGTGTGTTTCTAGAACTGAGTATACAAAGAAAAAAAAAAAAAGAGAAGCAGAACATCTTTGTGTCTAAGAATTCCCCTTTAAGAAAAAAATTACCAGATGAAGGATGTACAGATGTGAGGTTGCATTAGAAAACTAATAAAAGTATTTACACGTGAAAGTTATGTGTTTAGGTCTATGCTGTAGGAAAACCAATATTCTGTTTCTGTGGTAGTATAGCTGTAGCTGAGATGGTCTAACACCATAGATAAGAGATGATCTCTGGGCAGAGGTAATATATTTAATTTCCAGCTTCCATAGCTGAAATAAAAGATTTGGGTACATTGAGCCAAAGAATTGTACACCATAAAGTGATTTATTTTTTCCAAATTGGTTAGTCTACATGAGGTACTAACTCTGCTTATAAAGCTTGTCTGACTTCTTTTTCAATACTAGTGGTGGATCTATTCTCATGTTTATATTAGTAAAAAGGAGTAGCTACATAGAAATCAGTAACATTTTCTACATTTTAAGTGATGTCTGCCTGAGATTCATTCCATCTTTGGTGAGTCAGTGATGGGCTTAGGTGACTGGTTGCATCATACAGTATCTAATAGTGGAAAATAAATAAATAAATACCTGAGTCATTATAATCAAATTTTTCAAGCCTGAATAGGTTTTATCCTATTATTTGAGGAATTTCCATGGCTCAGGGACACCTGCATGAATCCTCTCATTTTTAATTACTTCATTTTTCTGATAGGAAACTGAACGACATTAAAGGACAGGCTTAAGAGACTTTGTCCTGTTTTGGCTTGAGTAGCTAGCCAAAGTCATGGTTATTGCCATTAGGGCAGGGAAAGTGATAAGTGAGTCAAATATTTCCTTAACACTTTTTGTTTACAAAGATTTACTATATCTCTAAATGTAGCAAGACTTGAGAATTGATTCATTATACATTATCAAGTATTAATGTTTGAGTTCCTTATCCCATCAACCATTATTCCAAAGCCTGTGTTACTTTTATTTCCAAGCTCTACTCTTTGTATTTTCTATAACTGAGCTCTCTCTCAATATCTCAACATTTTCAGCTTCTCCTTGTCCTCACAAATCAGAAACTCCTAAAAAATAAATCTTTCCTATATTTTTTTTCAGTGTTCAGGGCTATAGGAGCACAGAAGTTACACTTACCAGCAATAATCCTATTCCTTCTATCTTTTCATCTTCCATTCATTACTCAAATTAATCTTAAAATGGCAACACCATGAGCCACACTTCCCATCCAGTAAAAATGTTTTACCACCTTAACATATTTATACAGTTTTCCTGTCAGGATATTTCCCATCACTAACCCAAAACAGTTTCACTTTCAATCAAGCTTTACCTTGACAATTTTTGTCACTCACTTTGGTTGTGTTGGAAATGATTCCTTTTATTAACCCCTTCACAATATTTCTATGGAATCTGTTCTCTGGTAGAGGTATATATTTTCTTTTAATGAGGAACTTATTCACATCTGAGTTTTTCTTAATTTTTGCACCTATTTTCTCAGTTTTAAGGTAATTTTCATCCTCAGTTGTTTCCCTATTCTACCTCTTTGGATGATCCCTCCTAATTGTCACCTTAATCTTTGAACCAAATACAGTGCTCACTCATTTATTTGCTCAGTAATTTAAAGACACTTTGAGTTCTTTGTCCTGTTTATTCATGCCACAAAAAATCATGTTTCTAAAAACTTTCTCTTTTCTCTAAAAGCTTCCTGAAATGATTCATTTTCAAATGTATAAGACATCCATTTTCAAAATATGTTTATGAGATTTCTACAATCCAAGTCTTTTTTCCTCCACACAGGGGTGAAGTGGTGGTGCAGCACAAACCTGCAATAGGAGAACTCAGCTGCATTGCTAAACATAGATAGGCATGTTACAGTGCCCTTTGAGTGATAAAAGGGAGGATCCCGGGTCAGAGTGTGTAAAATTTCTCTGGAGCTTGTTGGATGAAGATGAAGAACACCAGGTCTATGTAGATATCAACAAGTCCACCTGTTCACTCAAAATTTAATTCCCTTCTCCATCCACTCCATCTATTGCTTCCAGACTCATCACTGACCATAGTTCAGACACTGTCTCCAGCTCCTTTGTCCAAGTGCATGTACCGAGCTTCCTTGCTTTCTGCCATTCAGCAAATTATAAGCAGAAAGTAATCAAAAGTCTAATTGAAAAGGATCCTTTTGAGAATCAATCTGTACTTTTTTCAATAGAGGATAACCTAAAATTGTCTGTCACTGATACCACCATTGCCAAGTGCTTGTGCCTAAGTTCAGACTATGATTTGATATTTGCAGTACATAGCTTCTTCCAATAATACCTGGAATTATCTCCAGATTCTTAATAGCCATTTTGGGGATTTAAGTTCCTCACCACAGACTTCCTCACATACATGCACTAGTAACAAATCTGTACATCTAGATCTCACCAGTCAGAGACTGCTTTCAGGTGATGCAATGACTCAATTCTAGAGATCTTAGACTTTTTTTGTAATAAGCCAACACTCTCCAAAGTCGTTTGTATTTGTATGTAAGACTGCTCCTAAACTGTAACCATAGCATCTTCTCTGGTATGCAAGATGTCTTTAAATACAGGTAGACCCAGATCAGAGTAGCTCTAAGACACCTTTTCAACTCACAAGGTGCTAAATCTTACTCTGTTGACTACTGAATTGCTTACTCATCTCCTCCAGCTCAGTAAATGACAGACTGAATTTGTAAAACGTTTCCTGATATTCATTACACATCTATTAACTATAATGCAATCCAATCAAATCATTATCTCAGACCTGTCAAGTCTCCTAGCTGGATTTGCAGTGGTCCAATTTCCCTACTCCATTTTCAGACAGGTTCCCATTCCTAGGTACTGTCTCCATTTCAGATCAATTAGGGGATTCAGTTTTCAGTTCTTTATTTTTTTCCCTTTTAATATCAGCTTGTCTAATTGAATAAACTGCTGTACTTGAGACAGTCTCTGAAGAACTTCATGGATCTTATTCCATACATATTGGTCAGACTCCCATTATGTCTGTCTAGCTGCTAAGGGTACAGCATGAACCAAATCATAAACCTGCAAACTTTTTCTTCAAACTATTTACTTTCCAATTTTTTCTTCTGGGTGATGGATGGGTAGGCATGGAAATACCACCTGCTGATCATTGTAGTTTAAAACTAACCGACTCTTCACAGATACATATTTTATATTAACATTTCACTTAAAGGTTTTCCTTAAAATATGCATTAGTGTTTGCATTCTTTGCTTTACAAATCAAATATTCTTCTTCATCATGGCCATGTTCAAAAATGTTTTAACTTAACCAAGTTGTGCTTTCTTCATCAAATGTAGCAGGCACATATCTTACTGGGGTGGAAGCAACCAGTTTTCATCTAGATTGCTGTTGGTTTCTTCTTCTTTTGGTGCACTGCTGCAAGGAGTGACTCACTATCTGTGGCAAATTCCACAATCACTTGGAAGGCCTTTGGCCTCCTGTCATGATTTTTTATCGTGGTTTTTTATCAGCATGACCAGGTTTGGTATAACATGCATGTAATATTCAGAAAATCCTCCTGTCACTGTGCTGGGTGGATGCCTCTCAACTGGAAGGTAAGATAAAGTTACTCCTTTCTTTTTTGTATAGGCATGGATCTGCTTAAATTGAGAGGTGGCTACAGACTGGTATTCAGTGTCTCAGTAATTCAGTCCATTAAAAAGCGGGGTGTTGTGTGACATAGTGAAGCAGGATTACTGTTAGGAAGTGCCATCTTTTCCACCATTTTGGCAATGATGCTTAGTTTGCCCAAAAAACTTTTCACGGGAACTTTGCAAAATAAAAGCCAGTGAAACTCTTCCACCCACATTGCTCAAGTTCTTGCTCTGTGAGATAACTTGGTACTATTTTTGAGTTACAAGTTACAATGACCACAGTTATCTGAAGCATTCTTACAGCTAGTCTTCAGAAGTCCAAACTGAAAAAAAAATCATAATGCTAGAATTCTCATGACACTTCCAAGGCATGCAAATAATGGTATTGATCGAAAGTCAGTAACTTGGCTGCAAGAGGAACTTTCTGCAATTCATGGCTACATTGTCATTGTGTTGGGAATATGGTAAAATATAAACATGAAAAGCAAATAAGGTATAACTCCGGAAGTTCAGACTTAAAAATCAATACATTCTTCTATCCTTTACACATGAACACATTAATTAATAAATGGAGTATCAGTTGAAATAATCTTACAAATCCAGCAGATACTGTCAAAATCAGTAGTAAAATTAGTGAAATATGAATTCAGATCAAATGAGTCGAGTTTTCTCTAAAACCTTTAACTAACAATTTATAAGGAATGATTTCACAATTAGCAAGTTTATGAACATTTTACTCCTGCCTTGGTGCAGAAGTTCATTGCCCTTGAATTATTCTCCATTATAAACTAAACTCATGCCGTAAGTCAGGAATGAGGTTAGATAACTGAAAAGATGAATAAGTTTTGGTAGTTAAAGTTTACAAATATTTTCTTCATGTACAGACTTTTTTTGATTTGACTTACTGTCTCTCTAGTAGTCTGTAGTACTTCATCTGTAGCAGTGTGTCCATTATGGCTTAAATATTTGGTTTATATTTCCTGTAGCAAAATGCATGATCTCTTGAGTTAAATTTAGTAGATTAAAATGAACTCCCTTCCAATCTTTTCATATGGCAGCCTGCCCATAAGATCAAAACACATAAGTGTAGGTTATGTTTAATTTCTAAATCAGAGTGTTGTAGACAGATGTTTGAAAGCTTAAGATGACTCAGATTCATTTGTTGCATGGCTTTCTGCCTGGATAACCATACTGTAGATCATGCCACTGCTGCTTTACTGATATATTGCCATGACGATGACATATATAATTTTATCATAACCTTTCTGTTAATGGTCCAAACTGTGTTTTTTTATAGTGACTATGCAGCCAAACCACCATGTGAATGTGAAGAAGCACTTCTATCTTTAATGTCAGCTGATCTCAGTCAGATAACATGATAGATGATCATTATTTTCACCCTTCATGCTTTTCCTTCAACTATATCAAGCTCCAGGTGACAGACCCCAGATGAGTGATGTCTTGAATTGCTACAGTATATCTGTCTTTTCTTCACTATGTAGTTGTCTTCATCTGTGTAGGGAACATAGTCAACCAGGGTTTTTACAGAAAATGTTAGAGTGACCATTTTATTCAAATATGGGTTCCCCACTGTCAATTTTCATGTTTACATTGCAGTTTTTGCAGCTAATTTTTCATCAGAAAAGTAACTGATGTGTTCTTACTTAATTCATTCACATTTTTTATTTAGACAATGATTGAAAACTTGTTCGAGAAAACAGGCTTGCATAAAAAGATTTCATAGACCTTAAAAGTTACTTTATAACACCAAGAAAAGAATGGTAAGAGAAAGGGGACAGCGGTTTTTTATTTGTTTCCTTATATCAGGATAATAAAAAAAAATGGTTTTTTTCTGTTTTAGCCTAATTAATCCATTCAGAATGCAAGCCACTTAATGGAACAGGGACATCTTTATGGCAAGTTTGTTTCTTTCATAAAGCAACCATGAAAATGTTAAACTCTAGCACATTTTAACTTTGTTTTTCTCTGGCTGCCTTCTTGTTTATAAATTAAATATTTTTCCTGTCTTGTTTTGATACTTCTTATTACCCTTGGTATAACTGCTCAAAGGACTCTCTGTCTGGGGTTTGCAGCAGAGCAGATTCAGACAGTTCTGCTTGGAGAAGGAAGTGGAGAGTTTTGGTTCCCATTTTGCACTTCTGGAACAGTTTAGGGAAGGAAGCACCTTTACACCTTTTATTGTTCGTGGTTGCTGACATCATATCCTTCCCTGACCGCTCTGTGCGTGTTTCCTGCCATTCTGTCAAGATTCTTCTGTGTTGCAGAGCAGGAATAGTGGGTGTGCATGTGTGTGCGTATGTGTTGTGCCTATATGTCTGTGTGTGAGTGTTCAAAAGAGAGATGGGAGCAGTCAACTGATCTGCTGCATTTGTCCAATAGCTCTTTGCCCTTCTTAAGACTCAGAACAGTCTTCTGTCAGCTACCACTGCCTCTGCCAAATCACACAGTGAACAGAAGCCCGCCAAAAATGAAGTTCCTCTTTTTGTAAGCAGTCTGTTTTATTTATTTTTTTTTTAATATTTGGCTTTGCAAAAAGAAAAAATGCAGATGACTATAACACAATAGCATCTAACACTGTGTTTCTTTAAATACAATTTGTTTGCATGTGACCTTATCATTAAGTTGGAAGGTTTCTTTTATGTGGAGGTACTTCAAAAAAGTTCTTTTTAAATTCTCCTGGATAATGGAAGCCTGCAGTGCTATTTCAGTTTTGTAGTACATTCAACTTTTCTAGTCAGTGTGCTTTATTAATGTTAGAGAAATAATTTATAAGTTAAGAGGAACTTTAAATACTTGATAGTGCAATTTTTAACCCTGCAACAACTTTCAAAAAGTGTTGAGAACAGTGGTGAAGACCTAAAGCAGCCATGGCAATTTTTTAGTCTCCAGAGGTCTTGACATTCTGTTTGACTGAGAAATCACCAGCCTGTGAACATTATAGCCCTTGAATGAGATGTCTTGATTTACTTATCTGTGTCTTATTGATTAGGGATTAATCCAACTGTTTGTTTAATATATGTACTAATGAAATAAATTGAACTACACACAAAAGCATAGTAAGAATAGCACTTGAAGCATTATGTATTGATAGGTATATTTATGTGTATATGTGTGTGTGTGTGTATATGTAAAAGAATAAGACAGATATAGAGAATACCAAAACATTCCAAATTTGTCTCTAGTAGTGGTAAGAATAGCAGAAATTATTTTTTTAAAAGGAAATAAATTTGCTACAACAATTGAAAGCTTATATTTGACATTAGAGAAGATAAAAGCAAATGGAAGAAAGATTTTTTCAAGAAAACCCGTGGTGTGTTGAAACAAATTTATGTTTCTTTGCAAATTGTGTGGTTTATACATACGACCTAACACAATTTGTCTTCTCCTTCAAGTTCTCTCAAGTTGCATGATAATTAACAATGAAGTCATCCTTGCTCCCTTTCAGCTTTATTTTCCTACATATCTCTTTTTCCACCTAAAATAAAACTGATGTAGTAAAGCAATGAAAAACAAAATTCTGCTCATCAAGTGTTGTGTGAATTACTTTAAGATAATTTTGTGTAGATCACGGAAATTTTAAGTATTCTGACTTTCAACTGCCTATAAATTTTTTGTTGTTTAAAGACTGGTCTTAAATGTGGAACTGATAAGTGTGTGAGAGAGATTCAACATATTGCTCCTCCACTATGATTTCTCTCCTTCCTGATAAGATTTTTCTCAGCATTAAGAGATTTTTTTTTTTTCTGAACTCACTAAGCATGAGCATCTTGATCTGCAGAACAGCTCGTCCTCACTAACCAGTCACCACTGCTCTAATCTGTCCACCCTGACCTTCCAACTGGCAGTGAATAGGAGTTTAGGCAGACATAGTGCTGTAAACTGATAGGGCCACTGATTTCAGTTGAATGAAAGGAGAGGAAGTTGTTCCATATGCATTTGCTGTGGATTAGCATATGGGCTTACTGTCGCAGAGAAAGCCTGTTAGACTCCTTTGAGTCCTGCATGTGCATGGGAAACACTATTCTAACTTGGTCTTTTTGTTGGAGGTATGACTATAGAAAAAACAGGAAATAAGCCTAGTCCAAGGAAATTTAAAACGGTTTCTAAAAATAGACTGACTTTGTTTGTCAACACTGAATATCAGATAAGACTGTCTCCTAGTGTTTGGGAAAAAAAAAGGTTTTAAAAATACATTTGATCAATTTATTTCATATTTTTTGAATTTTTTTAACTTTTTTTGTTGCAAATATGATCAAATACCTTTGTGTCTTTTTAAGTAGTCAGAAGTTACTGTTTTCAGCTGCAAAAAGTAGCAGCAAAAAAAAGTTTTTGGCCCACACTTTATTGTATTATCAATATGAATTGGCCCATGTTCCATGTTTTGCATTATGTTAATGATATATAAATATGGCTAGGAAATAATATAAAAAAGCATTTATGTGCAGAAAAGTAATAACTACTATACTTGAAAATTTGTTTTGCCCAACAGATTAATTACATCATAGTGGCTAGTTAAAAAACTCAGACTATTTATTTGTTAACTTTTTTTTCTTAGTCATAAAACATGAGCAACTTAATGTATGTGAAGAAAATCAAGTGACAATTGAAGATCAGGAGTGAGGTCTAGCTTTTCTACCTCAGTAGCTTTGAATCAGAGATAAATAATGGAATAAATGGCCATGACATCGGCTTAATGCTATGTAACATATTGTGAGAATTTATCAGGTTGGCTGACAGACTACAATCTTAGCATAAATATGGAAACACTAGCTCCTGTTTTAAAATTACCCAATTTTTATTTCCAAGGCAATATTTTTAACACTCTGTGAAGCTATCATGGAAATGTTAAAAAACATTTAAATTAGTGTTGTTCAGAATTTTTTTTCCTCTTCTGTATTTCAAAGAACTCTGTGCTGTTCTGTTCAAAATATGTAAATCTAAAAATATTGTAAACTAAGATTATAGAGGGGGAAAAATTATGTCTTTTACTGCATACTCATTTCTGTATTTTCTTCTATTTTCATCTAGTCTTTTATTGCTAAAAGCACTTTGGATATGATAGAAATTAATTATGTGATTTATGACATTTTGTGAAATATAAAATGTGTCCTGCATTGTGTATTTTTTGTATATTGCATGTAACTCTCCTTAGCTCAGCAAGACAGCCAGTATGGTAAAGATCAGTGCATTACTAAAACAGTAAAAATATTTTTCAGAACATTCATAAATTATCATCTGTCTCTATTATTCCATTTTTATAAGGAAAGATATGTTTGCTGATTATAACTCCTCCATCAAAACATTTTAGAACTTACACTGAGATGAAATGAGGGGAAAATGCGCTAGTGTTTTCTTCAAATGTCTTGACTAATACTTTCATTAATCCATATTCTTAAAGAATAAGGTTACAAATTTTGGATTTAAAGTAGCTGACATCTCTTATATATCAAGTAACACTTTAATAAAGGTCCATCATATTTGCATAATGAGGGACATTATCACCTCTTCTGTCAAAACACAAGATTTTTTTCCCTTCAGAAATGAATTAGCTGGCCTACTTTGCATACATAGGTACAGAAAGGTTCATTAACTCTCTGATTTAGGTAATTTTTCATATTAGATCTGTGAGTGATATTTGAAATTAGAGGCACCTAATTCTGTTAAAATTTTCACAATGTGTATTTCAGCCCTTTTCTTCACTTTATATATTGTTGTTGTTGTTGTTTTTTTAAAGAAGCCTTTGAATTAAATTATTATTTCTCCATACATTACTTATTTTATAGATGCAGTAAATTTTTATTATAATTTATGTGTGCATTAAATTATATTGTGGATGCTTGGGCAGCTCCATAGTAACTTTAGTTACATAGTAACTTTCTGGTTATCAATTTCATAATAGCATTTGTATTCCTTTTTGTGTTTAGCAGGAACAGATGCAGAGGACTGTGAACTGAGTAGTGCAAGTGCTGAAGAAAGAGGTTTGTTTTGAGGAAACAGGAAAGAGGAAGAAAAGAGAAGGGAAAAATACGTAATTTTAAGGAAGAAGGAGAGAAAAAAAAACGGGGACTATGGGGAGAAAAAAGATTCAGATTACAAGGATTATGGATGAACGTAACAGACAGGTGAGTTGCAAACATACCACATTTGAACATCATATATTTATAAGGTGGCATTATCAAAAGTGATAAAAAGTTGATAATTTTGTGCACCTATGCATATACCTACATATATGTATATATATACACAATGTATGTAAGGCCATCAAAGAAAAAGTACTTTTATAAATATTTGTTGATAGGTCATTTTATAAATGACCAGAAACCTCACACACAGTTTTCAAGTTAGTAACATTCACAGTTAGTAATTTATTACTTCAGGCCTTGGTTCTACGAAGTCTGATATTTATGCTGTACTTTGGGCCCCCTCTGCACTTGCTTTGACTTTCAGTCTGGAATATACATTGTTAAGCACATCTGTGAGTTGTTACAGAATGCAGACTTTTTGTACTGTATTTTGTGAACTGTTATGAGTTATTATAATATGAGGACTTGCATTTAAATGCAGAGCTCCCAACTATTTATGTTTCTACACCTTTGCAGTGTTTTTATTTTTACCTCCTTCATATAAAAATGACACTGCGTTATAAAAAAATCTCATCTTTTCCTGTCTGAATTTTAAAAATATTTTAGGTAGCATCACGTATTCTAAAACCCATATAGAATAATATTAACATATTGTAGTTATTAAGCCAAGTGACCATCTCTGATGCTAGGTCCAGCAGGACCGGATAACTAATTATTAGCTCTGCTTTAGATAAAATGACTGAGTCACTGTCGTGTATTATCAACACTATCTCTGCTAGTTAGATCATGGCCATAAATTAGAGAATCTGCTTTCCTGTTTTCACAAAAATAAAATTCAGCAATTGACATCTTTAAATAAAATCAGTGAAAATGCTGCTGTTTACATTTGAAGTAAATGGATAGATGTTTTGTTGAAACTGGAGATTCACAATTGTGAGAAACTCTCCATATAATTATTTGACACTATGATTAATGCTCTTCATACACCTGGCTGCAATTTAGGAATAATCTTCAGTAGCTGATTTTAAGAGTTTGATACCCAGCTACTGTTAATATGGTAGTTCTATTCATTTGATGTATAAAATTCTTTATATATTCAGGTTGTTTTTTAAGAAGCTTAGAGGATTTTGTAAAGCCGTAAAAAACTCAGCCTAGGCATATCAACAAATTGTAGTCTTTAAACATGCTTCCCAAGAATTTTTAAATTTTTTAGTGTAGGTAGTCACTTGTGTTCTTCATGGGGGAAAATCATATGTAAAAGCAAAATGATACATTTTGTGTTTTCCCTAAAGGTTGCCAGTTCCTATGGGACAAGCCAAAAAGCAGTAATTCTAGCAATATAAAACTATCATCGTGTTTATTTTAATTGGCTGATAGCTTGAAGTTTAAATTGGATTTGAAATATTGAATTGAATTTATCATTAAATGTTAAGTCACTAGTTGTTTGAAACTTACCCATGCTACCCTGGTTTCTTTTCGAAGGGAACCTGAATTGTTTTGTAAATGATACTACAAAATTTTGCCATTAGTAACATTAGTTCATACAATAGCTTCAATGTCAACTTGCTTACTCAAATAAAGCATTTACAGAGACCTTAGCCCCAGTTTTGCCAAAGAAATATCTTACTAAAGATAATTTACTTTTAAAAAGTCTAGTCTTTCAAGTCATGCACAGTAGAGTTTCAAGAATTCCAGCACCAGCTTTCAGAACTAATGATTATGAATAAAACTGTAATGCTAGAGAAATAACAACTGTAGTGATAGTGCAGAAAGTGTTTATCTTGCTAGCATTTCACAGACGCATATGATTTGGGTTGGAAGGGACCTTAAAGATCTTCTAGTTACAACCCCTCTGTCATGGACAGGGACAACTTCCACTGGATCAGGTTGCTCAAAGCCCCATCCAGCCTGGCCTTGAACACCTTAGGGATGGGACATCCACAGCTTCTGTGAGCAAGCTGTTCCAATGCCTCGCCATCCTCACAATAAACATTTTCTTCCTAATATTTGATCTAAACCTACTCTCTTTTAATTTGACTACATTCCCACTTGTCCTGTCACTCCATGCTCTTGTAAACAGTCCCTCTCCATCTTTCTTGTAGGCTCCCTTCAGGTACTGAAAGACTGCACTTATGTCACCCCAAGCCTTCTGTTTTCCAGGTTGAATCAAATTCAATTTAATTAGCAAATTTAATTTGCTAATATCTATGATGTTGATCAGCCACTGTGAGGCTAGAGGTATAGATTTGCATTATGCTCCACGTAGTAAGACTGGCTTGATTCCGTTTCTTATTTCTACTAATATATTGTATGACAATTTTAAAAGTGTTTTACTGGTTTTATCCTCTTTGCATTTAGTGCTCTGATTTAGAGCTCAATGAAGCCAATGAAAAGATTTCCATTGATTCATTTGGACTGTGGGATCAGTCTTTTTAATAGTGACCATATATATATGATTAAGTACAACTGGATTTTCAATAATAGTTGATTGATCTTTTAACTATTTGTATGAGATGTACTCTTTCACAAGCCTCACTGGTTCTTAAAATATAATGTATCCCATGAGATATTGCTGCTTCAGCATAGCAGCATCAGTTTATTTGTTTTCTAACTTGTACACTTCCAGTAATTTTAGAAGATTACCTTGTTATGTTGCTATATTGTCTTTTTATTTGATTGTATTAATATATACTGAAAAAGATTAAAAGGTTGCACTGGAAAGAAATAAAAAAAGATTAAAAATTTGCAATTGATACAACTAAGATACCAGTTCAAGCACAGTTCCTCAAAGCCTATTTGTAGCGCCATTTACAGGTGGAAATTTTTTCTTTCTACTTCATGAAAACATGTTTGCAAGAACAGCAGCAAATCAGTTGACTTGAAACTGCCTTATTGTTGCTTATATTCAAATGCAGTCTGGTTTCATGACACAAGGTTTGTTAGATGGAAATATGATATACCTGGATGGTGCATCCTCAGCTGTTCTGAAGCACGTAAATTCTCTACAGGACAGCACATGCAGGGAAAAATACATGGAACACATATCAAATGAAGAGATATAGCAATAGTTTAATTATTCTCTCTTCTCCCACTGCAAAGGTGAATCTATTTGGAAAGCAGAATTTCTGAAAAAAGGTTTAAGTTGTTACAAGACCTGGAGAAGGTGGTTTCTGTCCTTGTTTTCCCACTCACTTGCCCAGTGTCCTGACTAGCTAGCTACGTCAACCATTGAATGGTGTACTTATTCTGTCATATCAACTATTTTCCTCCACACTACTGTCTGCTATAGTAGGAGACTCCCCTGCTGTTCAAAGTGCTTGTATGACTGGATTGGGAAGGACAAAAATAGTGCTGACCTCCCTTCAAGAGGATTTTTTCTGAGCAAGTCTAATTGGTTGGATTTGTGTACTTTAGTGACCATACTGGTATTAAATGTAAGTTGAAACTGTCCAGAGTAAGATATCTGGCTGCAAATCTCACAGAAATGTGCAATATGGAGACACAATCTGCAATTTTCCAAAAACTATTTGAAACTTTGACATTTTGGGATAAGTTAAAGGGAAACTACTGCAACCTAGTCATTAGAGGCCCAGTCCTTTTACCCTGGCCTGCATAAAAGCTCTGTCATTTACTTCAGTGATTGCAGAATTCAGGCTTTTAATTAGGAGAAGCCATTAATTAAATGTTGTTTCATGTGGGCTGCAAGTTGGCTGTATTTTTCTAGCCCTCGTAATTACTGTGTGGTGACAAAGGTGGCAAGAATGTTTGAGTCTTCTGTGAGTGATCATGAATTTTCTTTGGTTGTGAAAGTTTAAAAAAACCAATCTGAAACATTCCCTTTCACTCTACTTTTTGCCACAGGTAAAAGGAGTATGAATAATTGCTGGAGCTTGAGGAAATGTGTATTTATTTGTGTAGTTTAGTTACCACCATGATATTAAATGGGAAAGAAAACTCTCAAGAGAATGCTGTTATCAGCAGCCAGTGTGACTAGCAGCTTTCTTTTTATTCTTGTGACACTGGATAATAAAGTCTTCATAAATGTGGAATAAATCCCTAGTACTATTGTTCAGGTTCATGTAATCACATGTTAGCCTTGTCAACAGCCCATTCAAGCAGACTATGACTGTTCATGTGGTATTAGGTGCACCACCAATAGGATCAATAGCCAAAAATATTAGCATTGATATCTCATGCTAGAAGTTCCTGACTGCTACAAGTTGTTTCTGCAGAAATTTCAATCGAGCAGATTGGAGAATGCTTCTATGAAGACTTCTAGGTTGGTTAAAAAAAAAAATAAGTAAAACAAGGAAAAATGTGTGAACTTTATTTTCCTTTAGTTTCTTATTTGAAAGAAATAATATAACTACCTTTATTATGGTCAAGAAATGAAGGAAAAATTGCATTCATCTGCATCAGAAAAGTCCTTGAATTTTTTCTGTTTAATCAGTTTGTAACATTTTGTTGTTTTAATGAGAGCCTTTCGTGGTCTGCTTTAGACTGGGATCATCTGAAACTCTCTTTGCAGCCATCCAGGCAGGGCTGTCCAGGCCTAAAATAAATAGTTGTAATGACACAAATGATATTGTATTACTGTTACACAAGGTCACTAACAAAATATCTCATTAAATCCATGGTCTGTGGGCTAAATCCAGAGGTACCAGGAATGAGGGTATATTGACTTGATAATATTCTGGTATCAATTCTGGTAAACCCTCTTGCTTTTAATCCCCCTTTTTTTGCAGTTAGTATTAAGAAATATGAGGTCTCACCATTTTTTGTCCCTCTGATCATCTTACTCATTAGTTCCGCAGTTTTTTCCTTTTTGTGAAGGTTCACAGTTAAAACTGAATTGACCTGACTAATGATTCTGCACACCATTCAAAACACTTCTTTCAATTTTGTAATGAGCAACTGGGACCTTGTTATTAAATACCATAGGAACTGTGCGCTTTAATATGAAGGTACCTAAACAGTGGTCCACCCTTTTTAAAGTATCGTGTGTGTATGTGTGTGTGTGTGTGTGTGTGTGTGTGTGTGTGTGTGTGTGGAATTCAGTGGGGTATAACAGTAACAAACACTTACTGTGTAACTTTTTCATGTACAAACTTTTTACCAGTCTTTGATTTCAGCAAATCTGTAAAGCTATAAACCAAGACTTATTGAAGTTAACAGCTCAATAGAGAACGAATCAAAGCAGATAAGTAAAGTGAGGTTATGGGGCAGTGAAATAATATCCTAGAGGGAAATGACCATTTGCAGGAAGACCTAGATTTGTTCTACTGACTTAGATACCTAATGCTGCTAGTTTCAAAATTAATTTCAGCCCCATGTATCTATTTATATCTGTGTTTCGGTTCTATTTAAAAGGAAAGGGTAAGAGACTATCGTCTAAATCAGAAACTCCCCTGTAGAAATGGTGCAGAACCCTGTGTATTACTGCTAACATGAGTGCAAGTTGGATAGAAAAGTTTTTTCCACCAATTTCCTTATATTTTCAGTATTCCCTCATGGGGTGTCTTAATTTTATCCAGTATATGAGATTTTATTTTTTTTCCCCCAGGCAAATGTTATCATATGAAAGCATAACTGCTTGACTATGCAACTAAGCATAATTTTGTTCAATGAACCTTTGTCTTAAACATCACATGCTTTTTATCTTTCACATATTTTAATTCCTTCCCTTGCTTATATTAAATTGCACTGAGACATATGCTTGGAATGTAACATTAAGATTAGGCCTTGGCCCTTGTTTTTCAGAGGTAAAGTTATGTTTCTGTAAGCAAAGAATTACACCCCAGGTTTTCGTGACTCCTAATTTCTTGTGATCTGTACAATTCTGGCAGCACTTTTCATGTTAAGCCAGACTACCTGAGAAATAAAGTTTTAAAAATGCTGCTGAACTGAATTGTGAATTTCTAGAATGCATTATATTTAAGGTTTAAATGTGCTTGTATTACAAATGTATGTTCTGAGCATAATTTGGAGTGAATTAGCATAAGGTAAATATTTAGGTCAAATTACTTTTAATTTGAAATGTGAGCAAGAAGGCTAAGTAGAGAGAGTGCAGTGGTGAATGAAAGATCTGCCAACATAGTAGAGCTGAAAAATAGCATCGACACAGGCATAGCCTTGCTGTCTTGCAAGGAATGGTTTGGAAAGCCCTGGGGAAGAAAGAGCTGGAGGTGGGAAGCAGAACTGAAGCCATTGTGGAGAGGAAGAAGTTACACTCTTCCTGTTATGACAGGAAATGCAGACAAATGTGCTTCCTGACCATTTGCTCAGCAGGGAATGAAATATTCTTTGACCTTTACCTTATGAACATTTTAGCAGCACAGATCTAGTAAACATGTTTTTTACAATAAACATCTATTTGTACCTGCCAGAACTGGTGATAGCATACCAAAAAAAAAAAAAAAAAGTCAACTTTTTTGTGTATTGTGTTAGCTACTGTGTTTCTAAGATGATGTTTTTTGACTAAAATATGTACATATCTGTAGATCTGTCTATAATGAACTTAATCTTATCTCTCTGATTCAACAAAAGGAAATGAAGCATCAGAAGTTTGACCCTGTTTTGTTTTAGATCTTAATTTGTAAGTTAAAATGGGAAGCATATTGATACTGGCTAACCTACTAATTTCTGACTTGCTGTATCATCTGTTAATTAAGAAATCTTTCAATTATCCCTGCTCTCTTTTCTTACAAGGGAAAAACTCATAAGAGAGATCCACCATCATGTACTGGATTTGGGCAGACTGAATAGTATTACTATTTTAAGTATTTCATCTGCTATTTATGCACAAAGATTCTAAAAATGTGGTGTAACAAACAAAACCTTCTTTTTTATATGAGTTAATCATGAACATTTTATTTGTTATGGTTGCAATTTTAGGGCATCCTCTTAGAAGTCCTCTTTGTCTGGACTATTCAGCAAGTCATAGCTCAATATGCTTGAGGCTTTCCGGGACAATTGTTCTTTTACCGGCATAAATCACTGCTATCTCATCCTGTAAGTTATGCTGGAGGGTTATAAGGACATGGAAGCAGTCTGATCAAAGTCCTTCACTGCTCTTTAAAGGGTCTTCCATTTAATATGGCA
Organism: Corapipo altera; assembly: GCF_003945725.1. Taxonomy (NCBI): domain Eukaryota; kingdom Metazoa; phylum Chordata; class Aves; order Passeriformes; family Pipridae; genus Corapipo; species Corapipo altera. Next base: position 4,823,269 of record NW_020884921.1, on the reverse strand, counting down.
TGGCCAGCTTTTGCATAAAGGAAGGTTTGTCCAGAATGAATCCTGCACTGGAACTGTTTCCCAGTCCCATTGAGGATTATTGTAAAGATTGTTGCAGTCAGACTTCTTCATGTGACAAACAGCTAAGCAAAAATCAAATAAGAGGAAAGGGAAGAAAGAACATGACAAGAGCAATTGCCTCTCCAGTAGTTACTTGGGGCTTCAACAGGATAGGTTTAGGTGCCTTTTAGTGACATTTTAGTGAAGAGCCCTCTGGATTACACATGGCTTTGTTTACAAACATAACTTATGTTTGAATTTAGGTAAATTGAATCATAGAATCAGCTGGGTTGGAAGGGACCTCCAAGATCATCAAGTCCAACCCTTGATCCAACACCGCCATGGTTACTAGTTCATATTGCTAAGTGCCACATCCAGTCTCATCTTAAAAACCTCCAGAGATGGAGAATCCACTACTTCCCTGGGCAGCCCATTCCAATGTCTGATTATCCTCTTTGTAAAGAAATTCTTCCTAATATCTAACCTAAACTTCCCCTGGCACAACTTGAGACCATGCCCTCTTGTCTTGCTGATAGTTGCCTGGGAAAAGAGACCAACCCCCACCTGGCTACACCCTCCTTTCAGGTAGTTGTAGAGAGTGATGAGGTCTCCCCTGAGCCTCCTCTTCTCCAGGTTGAACAACCCCAGCTCCCTCAACCTCTCCTCATAGGACTTGTGCTTGAGTCCCTTCACCAGCCTTGTTACTCTTCTCTGGACCTGCTCCAGCACCTCAATATCCTTCCTGAACTGAGGGGCCCAGAACTGGACACAGCACTCCAGGTGCTCATGTAGTACCTGGTATTTGTCACATACATTGTATCTACCATGCCTGCTCTAGTCCCTACATCAGAAATTTAGACATTCCAGATGAAATAAGGACAAACAGAATAAAATAGTGCCACTATCAGATATTTCTGTGCATCAGTGGTCCCTGTTTTTCACATGTTTAATGGCAGGAAATGTATATGGAAAGGACTATGTGCAAATGCCGTTTCTCTCGTTTTTCTATTTCAGCAGCTATATATCTTCATAATCAGAATACGAAGAAGTAAGAAGAGCACTGATATTTTGACACTGTTTGGACTGAATTGCTTGAAAGATCACAGGACTGCTACTTTGAAAACATAAAATGTTAGCACACATGCTGTGACTGTTAGTGACAAATATGGAGTAATGTTATGGTTCATTCTCTCATATTATGTGAGATTTCAGAAAAATTACTAGAAGAACCTGAATTAAACCTAAACCTAAACTAAACTAAATTAATCCAAAACCAACTCCTATCAAAAACAAACAAACAAACAAACCAAAACAAAACCAACAACAACAAACACAAACAAACAAACAAACAAAAACAAAAACAAACAAACAAAAAAGACCACATGGTGACTGTTTCTTCACTGATCCCTTAACATCTATCAGAAGTATTGTTGTTACAAATTTAGTTAAATAAAGATTATTACCAGTGGCCAGTATAACCCGTAAAGATAAATTTAAATTTCAACAGATGAACGATTTGTACTTGCAACCAAGCAACATTACCTTCTAATTTATATAGTTTAAGTTGAACTTACTAGCAATTAAACAAGAAAGTCTCCTCTGCTCCCTTTAAATAAAACATAGCACAGTGTGTGATACACACACTTGATTTCAGGCTGTTTACAGCTCCACTTGCAGATATTGCAATGACTATGCCATCTGAGAGGCATTTCCATGAAATTGAAGAGCCAGAGTTGAAGGGGAAAAGCATTCTTTTAAAAATCCTCCTTTATCAGTGCCTTTCCTTTAGCACATGGGTTTCACCTTTAGTTAGAATTTCATCCAAAATGCATAAAAAGCTCGATTTATATCAAGGAAGTTAAAAGTTGGCTATTTCATTGTGGGTATTTTCTAACCAAACAGCATCTTGATTAGCTCACAGCATACCAAGTCATCAGAATAAATGCTTCTTCATATACAAAAATGCTGCAGGCTTTAGAAACTTCTTGGTACTGCCATTCCTGTTAAGAGGGCAATTAAATTTAAAATAAATAGTAAATAAATAAATAAATAAATAAATAAATATTAAATAACTATCATAACCATACAGCTAAGACAAGTGCAGTAGACTAGTGGTTTTTCAGCTAATATGAAGGGATGACTTTAGGGTATTTTTGTAGGTTTCAGAAATAATTGTGGTACTTTCTGCACGCTACTCCTTTTGCAATGCATATGAAGCTATGCATAAAAAAGCACCTCACACCAGTATTTAGAAATTGTGTCATTGTTTAAAACCCAGTGCTTTATATACATGGGCTTAAAAAGGTTTTAAAGATCATTGATAAATGATTGATAACAGATAAAAGCCTTTTATCTGCTCCACTTTGTCCCTCCACTCCAATTCCATTTTTTCCAGTTCTCACACTACTATAAAATATCTCAAAAAGAGAAGGACTTCCTAAATTGCCCATTATTCTCCTATAGAGAAGTGAATTTCTGAACCAGGTAGCGATATGATTCTTGATACTGAAAAAACTTAAATATTAAAGAAATATTGAAACGTAGGCGTTTTTTGGATGCCTTTTTTTAAATATGTTGATGAATTGTCTCATATGTGTATTTTCTTTCAGTGTCACTAGTGTTCTTTATGTCAAATGACAAAGTTACATTGTCAGCTGTTATATCACGCTGTCAAGACAGAACTTTGAACACAATATATAATAACAAGACTATGTAAACACCTAATTTTTTGGTACTGTAGCTACAGGATGTATTCATGCCGATGTGTGTGTCGTGTTCATTCTTAGCACTAAGTCGGTTCAAGTGTAATCAGAGCTTCTTAAGTGTAGGTTGCACACTGCCTTCCAACTATACAAAACAGAACAGATATTTTAAATAATTTATGCTAATTTTTACCACTCAGGATAACTTGTGCAATACTAGAATATTGTTAACAATATTTATTAGATACTTTTAGTGTGGGTGAGTGTGGTTAACATGGCAAATAATGAACAAATTCATAGCCAAAAAAATTTAAGTAATAAACATGCTTTTTACTTATATTGCTCACAAAAATATTTTAGCATATGGTGTATTCATCTTTGTTATGTAGCCACATAGAAGAATGTATCAAAAAAGATAATTTCTTTTTTTAAAATGGCTTGAAGAGTATTCTTAATCTCTTCTGAAGTTACCGACCTGACCTTTCACTAGACATCCAAAAATACAAGTTCACCTCTACCATAAACTGGTGTAAAAGCATAATAAATTTATATATATATATATATATATGTATTATATATATGTAAAGATAAACCACTATGAATGGCACATTTAAAAATTAGTATTCCACATCACCACAGAAACAGTAATAGATACAATTGTTTTAAATTCATTTATCGGCAGTTAGAGAAAGCATTAGCTGATACATTTAGAAAATATTAGAAGAAATCAAGGAGTTAAAACCAAATCAAATTCAGAGCAATTAAGATTATGTAATAGAGAAAGAGAAAAGAAAGACCTAGCTGATTTATTTTTCTCTTTTTTTTTTCCACTTTCCAAAAAAAGGTACTCTAACCAGCATCATTCTGGTGATAAGTATTATGAAATAAGTATCTGCTGTGCAGCACAGCTGTGTGGTTTTTCTAAATGTTTAGGAGCACCTAACAGTAAACACAAACAGTGGCTTTAAGGATATTTCTGTGCTAGGGTGTACTTTGATGGTGAAAAGCTATAACATGCTAAATGCAGAGGTTTCTGTGCAACAGAAACCATATTGTACAGAGACACTCCACCTAACACACTGTGGTCAAAAAGTTGATTGAAAGACATGTTAGATGCAGAAAATATGTTGAATTAGTACATTTTATTTTCTGCAAGTTTAGTTATTTCTAAAACAAGCTTATATATATAGATTCAACAATTGCATTGCAATTTTCTCTAATCAGAGAAAAGTTTAAAGGAGTATTTTAAGGACAGGATTTTTTAATTTTTTTTTTTATTTTTTTGTAGAATTTGAGTGAAGTTTTATTACCTATCTCATTATTCGTTCCAAATATCAAAAGCCATGATAGAAAAATTTAGAAAGAACTAACTATTAATTATGCATACTTGAGACCAGTGCTGTGGAAAATGTGTTTTTACAATACTTGAATAATTGTATTTAATGCAAATCCACCTTTTTTTACAGTACATTGACAGAGGCTAAAATGAAATTTACAGTAAGAGGAATAACATTCAGTATACATTTGGGAGAATAAGTGTTCATAGTATTGGCACAGAGCCTCATCTTTCTAAGATGGTCTAGCAAATAGGGATTAGCAATACTTAAAAATCACGTTTTCCGTGGCCTGACATGCTGGGATTTTAAGGTAGTCTGGGATTGCAGTTAGCATTAACTTGTGTTAGGAGTGTGACAAGATAAAACAGCAGCCATATGACTCGTGTGCAGATGAATCTTCTTGCCTCAGCATTAAAGTGCAGCGATACCACTGCTTATGGGTGTACAGGTAATGGTAGCAACAAGTGCAGAATTAGGCAGACCTATAAACTTGGTTGTGTGCCTGTCCTTGACCTATTAAGTACCTTGACTGCATGCTAAATTTGATTAATTTTAGGCTTAGCAAAACCATATTTTTTTCTTAAAAATCCTTGTCACTGAAAATTATTAGAGAATAAAATATGTGTAAAGAATCACATATATTTAATGGAAATTGCACATATGAAGAAATGGAAGGAGATAAATTCAACCATATAATTAAGTTAAACAGCTTTTCGTAGTTTCTTATTTCGAGTCACATGTGTTACTGGAACTTGTAAGCTAATAGAGAAAAGAGGAAAAAAATTGTTTAATGTGCAGGTCTTTCATTGTCAAAGCAGTCCCCATGGAAAATTAGGGATTTGTACTGAATAATTATATTTTTCATACTGCCTGGATTTTGCATGATGTCTGGACATTCACTGGCATTCTGAGAATTTATAAGACCATCCCTATTTTTTTTCTGTGTAATATGACCCCTTGTACTAAAAAATGCCAGTTCATATTTCTAAGGATATAGCTTGAAATGAAATAAAATCTGCTATGTGGTTAGAAAAGACCTTTTTTCAAAAGTCTGACTGGCCGACCAGCTTTTGTTTGTTCTTTGTTCATGTTTTAAAACTCTCATTTCTCACATGAATGTTTGAATTTTTAACACTTTATATTTCTTCTAAACTATTGTGAATGTGTTTATATGAACAATGTATCTCTTTTACACTACTTAAATGCTGTATAAAGTTATTGCTTTGCTTCAAATCTAGCAGGAGTTGAGGGGTTTGAAATTGAAGTCAATCGCTATCAAAAATAAGAATTGACTGCACATGTTCAAACTATTTACAGGTGCTAATCTGAGATGGAGTTTTTAAATATTGATGGGAAAGATGTATGCAGTCTAAAGGGTATCTGAATTTAGAAGTTAGAGAGAGATACAGTATCAACACTTCATAGCACCACTAAATGAAAATGTCTCATTCTCCTTACCTGTACCTCAAGTTTTGTGCAGTGATAATTCCTCCCTTATGTGACAGACATACACACACATATATATTCTATTTGTAACTGTAATTATATTTATGCATTTGTCTTCTGAACATATTCTATTCAAAGACTACCGCAGTCACAAAAAAAAGGGAGAAGGACTACAGAGTGTAACTTGTGGGTTTTTGATGGACTTTTTTTGCTTTTTTTCCAGGTGACCTTTACAAAGAGGAAGTTTGGGTTAATGAAGAAGGCTTATGAGCTGAGTGTTCTGTGTGACTGTGAGATTGCTCTGATCATCTTCAACAGCACCAACAAACTGTTCCAGTATGCCAGCACTGATATGGACAAAGTGTTGCTGAAATATACCGAGTACAACGAGCCACATGAGAGTCGAACGAATTCAGATATTGTTGAGGTAAGACTTCATGTGTTGCTCTGAGATAGAGGTGCTCCAAGTGAGTAGGTCATACCCTCAGGTGACATGGCAGCAGGAGAGCAGAATAGGACAATGTATTGGTTTGGGGGCTGGAGGTGGTGAAGCCAAGACTAAAAGTAAGCTATGTCTTGTGAGCTGTAAGTTTTATCCTGCTGAGTCTCACAGAAGCTCCTGCAATGGGATCTCTGACTCCCTATTGTCCAGCTTTCTGTGCTGCTTTGTTCCTGTGTGTCCCATTAGTCCTCTCCATGCCTTGACCATTACCTACCAGCTGAATCTCCCCTTTGTCTCCTAGTCTCCCCCAGTCACATACTCTCCAGAAAACATTGCATACCTTGTCTCCACATTCCAAAAGTTATAATATTGTCTGTCCAGGAGGAACTAAAAATACATTGTAAAAGATGTGAAAGAAGATTAGGAGCCACTGCTTTAAGGCATTTAACTGCCCTTTTAAGCTTTTTGATTATTTACAAAGGAAGGATATTTAATAAAATGCAAGAAAAATTTACTTACAATCTACAAAATAAAAATGTTTCAGCTACAACATACAGAATGCTATTAATATAATGTAATAGTAACGATATCAAAGCAGTAGTGTCAGAATGCTAGAAACGCTTTTTAAATATTGGTTTTGTAAATATATAGGGCAATTTTTAATTACAATTATGGAAAATTATTAAATAAAAATTAAAATTTTAAAATTTAAGCTTCTAATATTTGCAGAAAAGTCAGTTTACTTTAAAATCACATTGGGATTCAAGCTATGCAAAATACATGAAGCCTTCAATGATTTTGTTGCTACAGCAAAGCTCTCACAGTGATATCTAAGAAATGGATTATATGACCTATGCAACTTCGATTTTCAAAGCACCTGAGTGATTAGCCATCCAATATTATAATATTATAATTTTAAAAAGTATTGGAAAGATAAAAGTCAGTGAAAATTTATTCCTGAATACCTTGGCACTTAGTTTTTAAAGGTTTTAGTTTCAGATTTTAAAAGAATTTATATGTTGTCTCAAATGAGATTTTGATGCTTTTGGATTCTTCACCTGGGTTAGTCAAGCATTTGAGACTAGCAATGTAAGGAAGTTAGTTATTTACATATAATGTTTTTTATGGATAAAAAATTAACATTGCTACACGTTACAAAAAGTCAGAGACACACCACCATAGATGGGCAAAAACTGCACCTAGGAATATATATCACTTTTCTGTCTATCCATATGTCACCATCTAGGAAGATACTCTTTTACTTCCTTCATGATTTCCCCCCAGATTTTCTCCCATATTAGAAGAGGGTGAGGTTCTGACAGCAGAACAAAAATTTATGTGATGTAAGACTAGGAGGAAAGTGCATAATGTCTTCCTCCTCTCCATCATCTCTTTTCCTCTCTTACTTTGAATCTTCTGTATAGACATGAAGCCTTTCCTGTCACTTAGATTTTTTAAGCCCATGTCCAACAGAATTCAAATTCTGTGTCCAAAATAATGTCCCGTCCTCTTCTAGTGGCAAAAAGCCAGAGTATTCTTAGCAGAAAAGTTTCCTGTGATATCTTTACTTCTTCCTGCAGGCTTTCTTGTGGAAATAGGTGAGTAATCCAGTTAGGGATTTATTGCTTGCTTTACAATGAATGAATACTTTTGATCTTGAGGACTATGGTTTTTAAAGATACCTGAGTTAAAATTTAAAATTCCAAATAATGTCTATGTTGTTATAACTTTTAGATTTTTCAGAAAGAGCACTCACTACAGTAGCAAAATTCCTTTCTGCATTAAGAGTGGGCCAGTTTGGATAGGCAATTTTGAATGCAGATGTGTAATTTTCTGGCTATACCCATGGTTTGGTGGGCATCCCTTTTTACAGGGATGAAAGTAAAAGTACATAATTTAAATTGAACAACCTAACAATAGGCAGAAAAGGCCAAATTAGGTGAATGTTTATAGTTTTTCCATATGCTCTGTCTGCTTTGAATTTGTTTTTCTGTTATATTTTTCAATGTTTTGCCTGAAACATGGAATACTTAAGCTGCATCCATACTGATATGGTTTTAGGATCCAAGGAGTACTTCTGCAGGGTGTAGGTTTTGAACAAGACTATCATGCCTTTACTGGGTATTTAACATCATAGTTACAAGTATAGAAGAGGAATAGAGCCCCTAAAAATATACGATCGGATAAATGGTTTGACTCTTCATGTAGTTTAGGTATATTTTTAGGTACAGGATAGAAATCTGCCACACATTTAAATATTTTAATTTATCAGTTAAACTGACTACATTACACATATTTTCCTTGTAAGGAGTCCATCTTCTTTTCACTTTCAGATGGTTAGATTACATACTTACAAGTTCTTAATCTTGTGCTTCCAGAGCAATCAACAGCAGCTGAGAATCAGACAGTATTACTAAATCTGATCATTTGCAATTGTTCAATAACTATATTTCAGCAGAAAAGGGCATAGCTGTACTCACAGATTTCTGCACAGAGAAAGAAAACTTTTTTATCTAGATTTATTAAAATTTGAAATATATCTGTCAACTGTATAAAGGTCTTCAATTTAAAATCCAGTTTCTGTTCTCAATCAGCATAATATTAACTATTTAGTTACTTTTCAGTTCTGGTAGAACCATGTTATCAGTCATTAGAAGGTGTTATAGTTTCTTGGAAGAATCTATATTCAAAGAAAATTAAAAGCTCTCTAATATGTAGCTAATTACTTTTAAGTTAAACCACTGCTATTCAAATAGAAAAATTGCATAACTTTTCATGTAGATCTGGCTAAAGCTGTTAATTTTATTAAGCAAATGTTTTCAGTTTAATTACTGGGATTAATTACATTTAGCATTTCTGAAGGAGTGAGTTTTCAGGCCATACCTTGTTATTTAAAATATCAGAAGACAGCAAATGTCATACATCTAACCAACATTACACATTTTTCATTATGTTATTTTTCAGGGGAAAATTGGTCCTACCCAACTTATAGATATATGATCTCAATAAATCTGTCTTGATGAAAAATGGAGTGGCTAATATCAAGAGAATTGTAAAGGCCAGTTCCCGTTATTCTTTGAACTCTTTTCTTTTAATGTTTTAAATAAATAGCTCATACTTTTTTTACACGTGGAACAATTTTATTTGCGTGTAATAAATATAAGTGAGATGATGTTTTCCAATTTCTTCATTCAACATGGTGTTGATTAACAGGCAGTTTGGTATATCTGAGTTTTTCACATCACAAAAGTTATCTTGCAGCTGAATGTGTTTCAGTTAACACCCACAAAATATACTTACAACATACACAGGTAACTAAAAGTCATTGTGTACTCATGAAGAGGAACATATTTTCATTCAACACTCAAGTTTATCCATTTCAAGCAAGAGTGACAATTATTTTGAGTCTTACCAAAATCTGTATGAAGATATGTATTAGTTTGGGGCAGGGGTATATTCTGAGACTGCTATATTCTGAGACTTCTGTTTAGAGATAACTAGATTCTTCACACTGAAACCTTCATGTCCTCAACCACCAAACCACTCACACCACAGTCGTTCATTCATTCAATTTTCCTTCAATTAAAAAGTGATTATTAGTTACTGGGTACAGTAATTTCTTTTAAAGAATAGCAGAAACTGTGCAGAGTTCCTTCAACACTGGGGAAAAACATTAATTTATTATTTATGCTACCTTCCAAGTGTGTATGTAAATACCAACAATAATATATTCAGCACAGTTGCATAGAACTAGGCAATAACTTTCTTATGGCAATAAGGAGATGGGGAAGAGAAAATGTCAGAGTATTACAGCAGTTGAGTATGTGCATTATGCATTCTTTGTATTTATTAAAAATGAGGCCAGATCCTCTCCTTGTTTCTGTAGAACATAAGTGATTGCAACAGAGCTTATGTCAGTGATATTTCACTGCCACACTCCTCTGATTAACAAGAATCCAGTACTGTAAGCCCACTGCTTAGGAGCTCATAAAGGACATCGCCCTCAGATTGAAGGGGGCAGATTTCATAGCAGGAATACTGGGAAATGTTTGCATCTTGACTTCCAATGGAATTAGAGCCCTAATGATGTTACAGAAATATGCTGTAATTCTTCAGCTAAGCCATCAAGCCTTTACTGATTTAAGATGAAACTTCCTGCCTGTTTTCTCCCTCACTGTCCCTTTTTCCTTGTCATTTGTTTCATGTCAAAGCATCAGCTACTGTTTCAGCTTTAGCAGACCTCTAGTGAGTTTTCACTAAGTCCCGATTTTGATTCAGTTTCTCAGATACTGAGTTTAATGCCCTGGTCCTTGCTCTGCGTGCACATAAATCGTTCCTCCACAAATCACTCACCACTTTATCTTTCAGCTCTTTTTAAACCCCCAATCCATTAATTTCTTTGACCCTGCTGCTATTATTGTCCCTCTTTCTCCAACCGGTTTCTATTCCTCTGCTGATTCAGTGGTCACTACCTTTAGTTCAAGTTCTCCTACTAGGTCAGCCCTTTCAAATTCATCCCATTAAACCTATCTTCCATTTTCAGACAAACAACCATCCACCTTCTCAGTTCCCCTCTGCTATACCACTAGTCACTAGTAGAGAAAAAAGAGGAACACAGACTTCTTTCATCTTTCTCTTTGCTAACTGAGTTTCTATGTCATGAGTGTTGATCACCTGCCAAATCTCTTAATTTTGCAAAATTCACTGTGTAAAGCTCCTACTTTGTGCACATGCACACACATCTGTCTGATCTTTGCAGCTGTCTTTTACCTTACAAAAAGCTCTCCCATGAGCTCAGTGTCTTTTCCTTTTCTGAAATATCTCTCTTGTTATCTGCTTTTGGCTGTATCTTTTTCTGGCGTCTGGTTTCAACTACCTCTTTATTTCTCATTTTTCTTTTTTTTTCTTCCACCTTCTCCCCCAATTCTTAGAAGGATTTCAGGGTCCTCAGCATAGACTTTTACAAATAGGAAGATGTCAGCTTCTGCAATACGGTATGATATCTTTCTACTTCAATAATACCTTATCCTCATTTGGTTTCTCATCTGTACACTGTCTTACTCTACATGGTTTTTTTCACATGAATATATATCAAGTGTATTATCCCCTTTCACCCACCTCTCTGCCCACTCTTACAATTTTGCTGTATTCTAGTGTACACTGACAGGTCCTAGCTCAAACTATTTACAGTCCTACTTCAGATATGGCACAGTAGAACAGGTTGCAAAATAAGGTGATAATACAGTAACATGATTCTCCATGTGACATATATCAATACTGTTTCTGTCAAATAATGTTTATATCTCTCTTGCCAGGAACTGACTTTTGAGTTTTTGAGAGTCTTTTGATCTTCAACTCATCCTCAGTTTCATCTTTCTTAATCTTCTCCCAATTGCATGCCAGGACATACTTGAGAGTGTCATCAAGTTGTACTCTCCTTTGTCTCTTGTCTCTTGCTCTTTCAGTCTGACTGTTAGGGATTGATTTTCCATTACACCTGATGCTCCTCTATCCTCTTTTCCCTCTCCATTCTCATGGAAATTAGGTGAGTATGGAAAACTTGAATTGGGTGAACTCTTGCTTTTTATTGCATAGTGATAGTGAAGATTTCATCAAGAATTAATCTGAACTACTCTAGATTAATTATCTTAGGGCCATTGTGATGCAGCTGCAGGTTTGCCATGGAAAAAAAAAAAAAAGAGGATAGTTCTAATTTGCAATAATATGTCACATTGTTAAATAATTTACACATTATAGACTCTTTTTTATGGATAATGAATATCTAGCATTGTTCTTTTACCCTGATTTGCATAGGGTCATACATCTTCATTGCTCTAGTAACTGCTGGTGAATTGACCTTTTACCTTTTACAGAGTATTTTCCCTTTTCCAATGGACTCCTGTATTTGGAAGAACAGTATGTACATAGCAAAAGAATTGTGTGCCATTTGCAGCAGCATTTTCCCCTAAGAGGAAGAAGGGAACTTCTGAACATGTGAAATTCTCCCTGTAGATTGCTCATCCTTTGTGTTTTACAGCACACAGGGAAATCTTCACAGACCTATATGTTAAAATGGCAGGGAACAAAGTAATACCAAGCCCTATAGGGGAGTGGAATTTAGAAATTTGTGTGTGTGTGTGTGTGTTTTGCTTGTTGAAAAAAACATTTTTGCTCTGAAAAAAAAAATGCATCAAATGAAAGCATACAACCAGCGATAGATAGCAATAAATTCTTCCACAGGCTTGTAGAAAAACTAGCTTGAACTGAAAATCCAGTCACTTTTAGTATGACTAGCCACAACATGTTAGTAAGCATGAAATACTGCTGAATTTCCTTGAGGGACTTGAGAGTTAAAACTTTAGCATATTAAAAGGTTGGAGTTGATGAGAATGGCACTTAGGTGTCCATGGGCAGTACTTGTGCCTGAGAGGAATACCATGGTCCTGTTTTGCTCATGGACTTACTGCACTTTATCCCATCAATCCTTACAGACGTGCTGTGCGTCCTAGAGCACATGTAGGATTAGTCACCTGGTGTGGAAATTCTGAATGAGATGAAGAGAAAAGAAAATTTCTTCTGTCAATTATTTCTAAAGGTCACAGAGCTAATGACTAGCTAGGAGGTTAATTAGATTCTGAAAGCCTCTTCATATCAATTAAGACTCTTATATGTATATTTGTAGTAAATAAGCTCATATAACTCTCTGAATGTTCTCTTTTTAGGAAAATTAAGGCAACTGTTGTAGCTTGTTTAATTTCATAAGTGTATTTTCTTCTCTTCTCATCATAACTTAATACTACGTATAAACAAGCTGTGAAATACAGCTTCAGCCCACTACCGTGGGCTGAAGATCTGGGACAGTATAGAAAGTAAGCCTGTATGTAAGAAAGGTTATTTAGGGTGATCTAAAGACAGTACAGTGTATTGGATACTGCCCTGGACTAGAACTCATGAGACTTGGATTTTATTAATAGCTTTGCCAAGTACTGTTCTGTGACCTTGGATAAGTCACATTTCCTCCTAATGCTTCAGTTTCCCTGTCTGTAAAATGGGGATAGCACTATTGATTTCCTTTGTAAATTGGTTGAAGATCAGTTGTTCAGAAAACAGGTACTGTTGCCACTACTACAGGCCAGGAGATGTTTGGAAAGGGTCAACTGGCCAAAGAATTTCCTTTGGATGATTATTTAGGCTTTTTAAACGCCTTCACCTTTTTTAATTTGTAGTAAATATGAGCCAAACCACTGTTACCAACATCATGTATGACAAAATCATGGGACTGATTTCAAGATCTTCAGCATTTTTTAAATATTCCTTTGGTCTTTCTTTGTTTGCCATCCTAGTATTGAGCTTTTGGAAAATATGTTCGTAACCTAATATCCTTATGTGAGTTTTTTCTATGTTTTTCCTAACCATGATCACTACAGAAAAAAATCTCAGAGGGGAAAATATCTCATTTTCAAAAATACTAAAAATCTGTCCATTTTATCAATCTTAATTTCATTTTTTAAAGTATTTACTTTAGAAATATGTCTCTTTTAAACAGAAACTGATATTCTCACTTAATCTTATTATTCCATCAATTTGGGCTTCATGTAAATAGTAGCTATTACAAGACCGTAAGAGAAACTTTAAAGCTGGAAAACTGTGGAAGGCAATTCTATTCTGTCCAAAGTAGTCCCTCAGTGGGACTACTGTTCCAGTCAGTGGTAGTGACCAAATTAGTCCCTCTACTGCACCCAATAGATAGCAATTTATTCCCTTCCTTCCACTTATCCTCATGAGATTTTTGACTCTTTATCTTCCCAGGCTATTGTTAAAGCTCTCCTTGATAACTCTGCAGCTTCCTGTTACTGTGCATTTAAAGAGTGGCAGACTTTTGTTACTTTTCAGGCTAGATGAAGAAAGTCGGAGGGTCAGATGTGGACACAGTTCTTTTATTTTTCTCTAATATATTTCAAATTAATTCAGTATGTGACAAATGCAACTAAGGGAAAGTTGTCATACAGCTTTGGTTTTTCTCAAAAACACAAACAAAAAAAGTGATTTCCATTATGATTTATTTCAACAAAGATTTGGTTAACATAAAACGTAGATTGTAATCCTGATGTATCCCAAATGAAAGTGAAGCTACTCACCTGAGAGCTCGTTTTTCTGTATTATGGAAGGAGAGAGTAGGAACAGAAAAAACTAAAATGGGTGCAAAGTTAGTTACTCTGAAGCCCATGGTACAGCAAAAGCAATTTTTTTTGATGGATTGTTGTAAAAATGCTGTGGTGACAAAGGTGAAAAATACGTGCAGAATATAAATGTGTTTCAAACTCTGTTCATACTTTCTTTCTTTGTCAGATTGGGATCTTAAAGCTGTATTTATTAAAACAAAATCTATTTCACAGATCACTGTTTCTTTCTCCAAAACATGATATATCTGGCTAAGAAGCTGGAAAAATCTTACCTGTCTGTGTAACATTCTTATAACTTAATAGTTCCAAAGTTTTATCGCAATCTAGACATTGGAAAATGTTCTTTGTTTTTGTAGTCACTGTTTCACATAGTAACAGCTTGTTGTATTTTGGTGTGTTTGCCAGAGGGTAGGTTTATTTTTAAATCCCTGAACTCTGAATTTTCTTTATTTTTCCAAGATTGGAAACAGCTGAAATGCCTGGAGTTACAGGTTGAAGGGCTTGCTTCACAATATGAGATGGGAAGCCTCATCCCCACCCCCATGTGTTTTTCTTCTTTTAAATTTTTCCTAACAATGTCCCTTAACTGATATTTGTCTAAAAATAGAAAACATTCTAGCTAAAAATAGCTTGGCGTTCAGTCTTGCCAAGGAAAATGGAGAGGAATAGGCGTGGAATAGAAGGCTGAGTAATCCAGCTCTATTCATTCACAGATCCCTTTGAGAATGCAGGCAATGATAAAGTGCCCTCAAAAAACCACAGGCCTGACTTGCTCTCTTCAGACTTCTAGGTGCCAATAAATATTTTAGCCCAAGGATATATTTTTTTTTCACTCATAGATCGTAAACACTTTCTGAAAGACAAGGCTTTGTTTCACAGAAGCTAACTTACTGTCAAAAATAGCTGACTTTCCTAAGGTCTTTTTTTTTTTTTTTTTTGACTTTCCACATGTTTTTTAATTTATTTTCAGATAAGCAATGACTGCAGTGTTCTGTCAAGAATTACCATGAAATGTCACATATCTAGCATGAATGAATAAAAAAAATAGATGCTTTTCATTGATTTCATGTGCCCTCAGAACTTCACATATCAGTAATAAATAAAATCTTATTACTCTGATTCTGAACAGTAAAAGTGAATGAATAGACATTGTGTATTTCACTGAAAAAAATCAAAATTTAGCTGCAAAGCACTTCTGCCTATATGTAAGTGAAATTTTTCATTTATAATTGTTCTGAAACTCAAATTTCACCAAAAGGGAAAGGGAGATTGGAATGGAAGGGGACAGAATCTAATTTACTACAAAGCAGGAAATTTTCATTTGAGAAGCTGTCATATTTGGGAAAGTCAGTCTTGTTTTGTGCTGCAGTTTTTCATATCACATCACTACGGTATTGCAGTGTGAGGTATCAGTAATACTACATGACAGAAAAGACACCAGGAAAGGCTGGTGTCATGTTATTTAAAACAAGAACCTGTGTTGTTGTTCTGTATGGTGTTTTTTACATTTTGGATATTGAGTTTTTGTCTTTTGCTTTTTGTTTAAATCTTACTAGTGGTCAAACACAGCACAAGGGTGTGGAAATGTCAGCACAGTTCACAGGATTATTTGAGCCTGAGTATTGTTTTGTTCAGTTCCTGTAATGCTGCTTGTGATAAGACTGGAGACAAAGGACGATAATTGATGGAAAGTGACTTAAATCACTCCAAAAAGAATCAAGGTCCTTGTATTTGGGTACATCGACTCTTCTGGTCTCCTTCCTCCTTGTAAAGCATTTTGTCTTCTTGCATGTTGGCCCCCCGCTGCTCATTGTAACAGGGGCAGACCACAAGTGATTCCTTTATGCAGCACACAGGGTGTAATTGTGTCTGTGTGGTGTATTAGTAACTACCAAGGCTGAATTCGAGTATTGTATCTTCACTGCAAGCACGGAAAAATAGGACACACTACCGTGCATTGCCATTTTCAACCTAGATAGTGAGCTACTTATAGCTGTGTTCCAGACACAAAGGCTTTTCTGAGCAAACCCATTTTTCATTTTCATCATTGAAATATCTCTGCTTTCTAAGGTAAATACAAAATGTGGTTATTTACCTGGATTCCTACACAGTAGTAATAATCACAAGTGTAGAAATACCACATCTTCTCTTACCTTACAACTATCTTTAATGCAAAGTCCTGACCTCACCCCCTTTTTTCCCCAAGACTTTTTGTTTTATTGGGCTCCCATAAGCTGTTGACTGTGCTTTGTCAAACCAATATTAAAGATTATGCAACACTGAGTTTCTAGCAAACTCAATAAGTGATGCACAGTTTTTCATGTGCTTACACATGAGCAAGGATTTTATTTAGTGTATAAGTATTTCCAGATGTGGGCCCTTAGCTACCACTCATAGTTCCATTAGGTTAAAAGAGCCCTACAGTATCAGAAGCCAAAAAATTCTGCTATGCAAAGTCCATCATTCAGGTTTTATTAGATCACTGATTAAAGCCTATAGTGGCCAATGGAAGCCTTCTAACTTGCTTCACATCTGTCTGGTTACAGTTCCTGGCACAGACAACAAACAGTTTCTACAGATTCTGTCACCTTTTGCACTAAGCAACACTAAAATAGGTCTCAATTCTAAAAGGATTTGTCAGAGTCCCATTTCAGACAGTAAAACTATTCATAAGAAGAAAATTGAATGCTTCTGCAAATCTCTGCAGAATCATGCCTCTTTCTTTGAAACAGTCCCAGTGTCAGGAAGGGTGGCAGAGTTAGGACCTAAATAGTTCATACTATGAGTAGTATTTATGTATCTATACTGAGAAGTAAAACACCCTGCTACAGAGCTGAGAACAAGTGAACCCCTTCCCTGAGTAACAAAGGCACTCTACAAGGGTAACTTCATCACCAGAGAGGATCAGCATACAAAAGTCAGTGTAATCCTGGCTTTCTGCCTACTTCAGTCACCTGCTAGGGACCTGGCATGTAAAATGTTCTTCTCAGGCCAGAACACCTTACCCTTTTCTTTCACATGAAGCAAAATACCTCTATACCTCTCCTTCCCTGAACTGCACACAGTTAACACTGTATGTTCTTGAGATGCCTTTCCACAGTTTTCATAGCTGTGGCAAAAGTTCTGTTAAACTTCAAAATATGCTGACTTTTCTACCTTGTTACAGTAAGAAGGTATAAATTAATTATTTACTTGTGTACTATAAAATTTGCATCCATCCTTTATGTATTATGTTCTTCATATTGATTAGACTCCATTTGCCCTTAATTCAGGGAGGCATCTACGTGTGTGTTTATATAAAAGACAATTGAATTGAATGTAAGTTACCAAATTTGTACAGCTATAAAACCTCAGACATATATGATTTGTTTTCTACATTTTTCATAATTACAGGTCTAGTGGTCAGCTGTGAATTAATGTCCATAGTCCAGAACTGTTAAGCCTGTTAAATCTTAAATAGCCATTGTTTTTTGCATTAGAATACAGCCTTATAACAGAGCTTCAATCAACATTTTCTTTATGAAGAAATTTATAAATCCAAAACTTTATGGGTTTATGTTTTCCTTACTTAATTTTACCATGAGTGTTTCTTTATATGGTTACCAGTTAATGGAGTAGTAAATTTATTAAAAGTTGCATAATCTGCCTTCTAAACATTTCATTGATTTTTCTGTGTGATAGACAACAGTGTTAAAGGCCAAAATAAGTGATGCATTGGATATGCTTGCATTTCAAAAATCTCAAACTCATTTATTTATATCATCCTGTATAATTTATGGACAACTGTATTTACATTTTATAATACAGAGTTCTAAAAATGATCATTCACTTTACTTTGGGTTGTTCAAGTAGGGGTTTATTTCTTTGATCAAATGTTCCAGCACACAGGCTGTTCAAAGAAAGCAAATTGTAGAAGAGTTGATAAGAATACTTTAAACAACACACAGCTGATATAGATTGATTCAAAAGAGATCAAAATCTTGACAAAGAAGCAGTTCCTAATGAACTACATGGTGTATATTTAAATTACTACAATATAATCATGGCTATAGCATGAAAAACATAAAACATAAATTTTCTTTTCATTTTTACACTGCAAGGCTTGGTTATTACATACTTCTAGCGTGTTCAAACATATATCAGTAAGCTGGAAGCTTTACACTTTTTCCCTTGTGCCTTAGCAGCTAAGCTGTACTTTTTTAACCTATGTGAGAAAAAGCTTGCCTCCTTAGATGTAAATTTTCACACTACTCACATAAATTGTTTAACTCATGAATAAAAATTCATAATTATGCTCATTACTTGTCATCCTATGTCTGAAAATATTTCACAGATGTGACTAAACAAAAACTTTAAAAAGTGACTAAACACAAAATGTTTAAAAAATTATCCAAAAGCCTCATCTGGATGCGCATGAACTTTGTGAAGGATCTGTTATTTAACCTTGAAGATTACTATGGACCAATTTTATAAATCCAATCTGATCCAAAATTGAGTCTTTTCCAGTCCCACTTCAAGATCCAAAGAATTTCAACAGACTTTCCTCTAGCAAAAATGCCAACAAGCCATAGAACTCTGTCCTGTGTCTAGTTCTGTTTCTCTGACCCAATGAATATTGCATTTGCTAATGAACAAAAACAAAATATTAAAGCGGAGTTAACTTCTTTCAAGAGCATGGGAATCTGGGTAAATCCTATCCCTTCTAGGGATATGGAAGAAAATAACTTTGAGTCCATTCAGATCAAAGAAGAAACAGAACCTGTGTTTCCAGTTAGCATGTTTCTAACCACTATCTGTTATACAGAAAATCTGCAACAGCAACCTTTTATTAAAAGGGAAGAGTGAGTCTTCCCAGGGTCTTTGAAAGGTTACCTGTAGGAGGGGGCAGTATGCTTGAGTCAATACCTGAACACCCAGTAGGGCTTTATGGACGAAGGCGTTTCTGCAGCCCTGGGTGAACAGTGTAACTTCTGATGAAGGATAGGATTTCTGAAAACCCACTTACTTGGTCTGGGTCACTCACAACTTCATCACATGCTGCAGGTTTGGATCCTGTTCTGTAGCACGAAACTCTTCCTGTGCCTCAGATCCTAACACAGTGTGAATTCCACTCTGAAGATCAGGTGCCTAGGTAGTAAGTATTGCCAAATTGAGCTTTCTATGTCCCTAAGTCTTTTACTAGATCTATTCCATAGCCCTTCTTTGTCACAAGACCCTTCCTTACAGCAAGGGAATTGCAGCAGGGTGTGGACTGCTCTTTATGGTTTTAGTGTAAACTCAAAGCAATGTGGCTAAGAAGGAACACTCCTCATTGACCATTTGCCTACCCTGTCACTTAAAAAAGTGGGTTTTTTCCAAAGAATGCTTGCTGTCATTTCACTGTCCTGGAGACATCTTCATTTCTGGCTTTCAGGCTGGGAGAAGGTGGAGGGATGGTAGTTCTTCCTAACTGGCTTCATTAGCAGAACCCTTGAACAGCTAGGACCCCTAGCTGTAGATACCTATATATGTGTAAATATAATTTGACAACTGTGAATTGACCTGTATCAATAGTAAACAGATTTAATAGGACTAAACTCACCTGATAGTAATGCCCATGAGAGATTCACAACTGTAGCCTGAACAGAAGGGAGGTGATTCTGAGCTTGGACTTGAGGTGAAACACTGGGCCCCAAGGGTTGTAGAAACTTCTTTTCTCTCTCCCACAGATTAAATTTTTCATTGCTTTCTATTAAGGAGTCTGAGAAATCCCCTGCTCCTGTACAGTCTTTTTCATGGGAGAAACGTTCTTAATTCCACCTCCTTTTTCATGAAGGATGATTGATTGAGTAACAGAGCTGACTAAACCTAAACATTGTACAATTAAGTCTGCTTACTACTGATTTCACAATCAACTCAGTAGCAGGAATAAAAGAAGTACTCATTCAATTCATGCTACCACTATGTTATTCTGTTGCCTTGTGATATAGCATACCTTGCAGAGAAACAGGAATCTTGCCAACTTTGCAATCAATGTCAGTAAGCTTTGCTGCAGCTTATTTGAAATTTTCTTTTGTGGAGAACCCTAGGCAAACCTCAAGACTGTGAACCTCTCTATAAACCCTAGGACCAAAATTTTGCACTTCTGAGCTGGAAAAATTCTTGTACTCTGATTGCGTATATGCCCATTGGCCTCTTCATGAAAAGGATCTTCTAGCATTACTGACTTTCATTGAAATTTTAATTATTTAGGACACTGCTGGTCCCTTTCACTACAGTAAGTGCTGTGTGAAAGGCTGGGCCCACTGAAATCAGTCAGGATCTCTTTGCCAGATCTTTGATTTTAATATATCAATAGTAAGAGGCAAAGTGATGTGTATTTTGAGGTAATCTCATCTTCAATCTTGTCACAATCTCTGCTTTCTTTGGCACAGTTAGCTTCTGACTGATTCTAAAATAGAATTTTTGTATTTAGTCACAGAATAAATGTTAGAAACCCTGAAATTTTCCTTTATCATCCCAGGTAATACTCTTTACCTTTCCTCTAGGTTGTTTTCTTGCACTGTAAAAGCTCTACAGAGCTTACGAAAGAGCTCTCACCTCTGTGGCAGCAGGCTGCTGACTGCACACAGCTTAGAAGATAGCCAAGATAATGGAATAAGTAAAAGAGCTTGGTTTTCTTGCGAAAATAATTTCAACAGGAAATGCTGTTGTTCCATATGTTGTCATGATGGTTTCAAGTTTGGTCTGTAGCTGGTCCAAGCCTCCAGCATGGCAAGAACAGGAGTAGTACTTTTCTACCTGTGGATTTCAGCTGCTTGTTAGGTAAGGATCCTGTATTCCTTGTACATGACCTGAGCATGTTAGAAAAAAAGTCAAAATGTTACTGACTTCCGATTGTTTTTCTCAAGATAGCCAGAAGTCAATCAGGATTACCTTTTTTTCGGGAACACAGTCCTCAAAACACTGTGTCAGCGTTGCAAAACACCATGAAGAGACTTATCACATAGGAGGTCAGTTCTTTAAAACAAATGCAGTCCTTCAGGCTGCTCTGGATTTGGGATTTTCAGTCAGAAAAATTCCCCTTCTCATATGTGACATGACTCTGTGAGACTCTGAGAAAACAGCTGTGGTATCTGGAGATGTGACTGCCCCCACGCTATTTATTGCCTTTCCTGCGTTGGAGGTCACCACCTTCACAGCGGAGTCAGAGGAAGGGAATGCATGCCCACCTCTTGGCTGCTGCACCTCTGCAACTCTAGCATGGGGTGAGCAGTGGCAGGTGGCAGGGCAGAGCAGGCAGCCCTGCACAGTGATTTTTGCTGCAGCAGCAAGACACCAAAGCTGGTCAGAGCCCACAGCTAAGTTTTTACCAAGTGAAACAGAACCTGCTATGCCCACGTTCATCGTGTCCTTCATGCCTATCTCTACCAAGTCTTAGAAAAGTGAAATACCTTGAAATCTTATTTATTTGTTCAGATCTCCAGCAGAATTAGGGGACTCAAGTGGAGTCATCTTTTGGAACCCACAGAATTTTCTGCGTGTAAAGACCATATGATTAAAGATTTTAAGATCTCATACAGTAAGACTTTGGCAGGTCAATATACCAATTCATCTTACAAACCTGTAATTGTATCCAAAAAAATAAATACAGTTTTACAATGAAAAACCATAACGTTTAGAATGTTTTAGCTGCTTCCAGAAGCAGCTGAAATTTTCAACAAAGACATTTAATTTCTGAATTGAGAATCTTCCCTTCCCTTCCCTTCCTTTCCCTTCCCTTCCCTTCCCTTCCCTTCCCTTCCCTTCCCTTCCCTTCCCTTCCCTTCCCTTCCCTTCCCTTCCCTTCCCTTCCCA
>NW_020884921.1:4730995-4800884 GCF_003945725.1 Corapipo altera | reverse complement strand
CAAACCTTCCCTTCCCAAACCTTCCCTTCCCAAACCTTCCCAAACCTTCCCAAACCTTCCAAACCTTCCCTTCCCAAACCTTCCCTTCCCAAACCTTCCCAAACCTTCCCAAACCTTCCCTTCCCATCTTTTTCTTTTTTGCTCCTTCTCAACCATGATTTTTCTAGTATCTCTCTAAACTGTGTCTTGAGTCTGCCTCTGACACTTCTGTTTTCTCAATAAGAACTAGAAGCTACTCTTTTTCTAAGGTTTTCTTCTTTCCCAAGCACAACACCAAAACTGACCATTATGCTGTTAAGTTAACTTATCTTTTGTTCAACAACGCTGCAGAGGTCAGCATGTAAAGCAAGTTTTGCAGGTGTATGTGAGGGTCTGTCTGTCTATATCAAATTTAGACTCCTGGCTGAGTACATTGCCACTTGCTTGGGTTTTTATTTCTTATAGCACGCCAATCATACTGGTGGTTACTGTCATTCAGCTTTTTATAGAGGAAGAACTATAGTAAAGTGAATTAACAAAGCCCATGCGGGAAGTTCGTAAGAGAAGTGGAGCTAAACTGCATCTGCTGGAGGTGCAGTAGCAGCTTAACCCTCGAATAATCTTATGTAAAGGGGCTTTTGCCTCCATGATAGCAGTTTGCAATAAAGGAGATTTAGAATTCCCTTGCCTGGAAAGCTTCCTAAATTATCAAAAACATTTTCAAAATCTGACAACTTTTTGCTAAGTTGGTCATTTTTGATTCTTTCCTTTTGTGAGAGGTGCTTACTTCTCTCAAGAAAAGAGCAGAGTGCTAGGAGCAGTATAACATTTAAAATTATTATTCAGGAAAATATTTGTTTGAGGGATCAGCTTTTGGGGATAATCATGCAGTTCTGGAGTTTCATCCAACTACTCCATGCAACTCCTTTTTTTTCTAGTGTTTAGTTAATTTATCTGGAAATTTCAGCTTGCAAAGTTTCTGTCTGCATTTTACCACCCCCGTAGGATTTTCCACAGGAAAACAAAACCCAGTTCTTTGTTTCTAGCAGATGACACTTTGGTAGGTGTATCCTAGTATAGAGATTTTAGCAGCTCTTTAAGGATAGACACAATTTGCACAAATGTTACAGGTAAATGGCAGAACTTATACATACGGAGAAAAAAGCCATCTTAAATCAAATATGAAACTGCATTGTTTGAGTTATCTGTTTTCTAGTTTAATCATGGGCCAGTGTGGATTCTCAAATACTACTTGCTTATTCTAAACTTCATTAAGAGACTTTCTTTTCTTTATGCTTGGTGACAACTTGACTCTATTAGCAGAATAGTCAGCTGATGGGTACTGGTTTGTGCTATTTAAGGCCTCCATACTGCAATGAAAGAGGAGGCTAGAGTTTCAGAGATTTAACCTCCATTGGAATTTACTATTTTTGAAAAATATATTGATTTGGCCATTTTTACCAATGGATAAATAATTATGACACTATAAAAATAAAAGTAAATGTTCTTCTTCCTTTAAAAGGAACTGCTATTCAGCAACATTTACTCATTGTCATACTGGTATCTTTTTTTTTTTTTTTGGTGATACCCTGTCATTTGATCCACTATAAAATAAGTGTTCAAATTGTGGAGGAAAAACAAAGCTGTTCAGAACATTGATACATTAAAGATTTTTATGGGAGACCTCCAGAGAAAACCAAGGTGCTGAAGGAAGTGGTATTCTTGTCTTGGTGGGTGGTATTTTCACTGCTGAGTCAGTACTGCAGAGTTTAGTGCTGCTGGAGGTACCCTGTTTCAGATGAAACAGAAAAGCAAAATGTTGTGGTTATCAGAGATTCTCTGGCCCCATGGTTGAAAGTGAAGGTGTTTGCCTCATGGTCTAGGAAAAATTCCATCCCAAGTAATTTATATCATGTGTTACAATTTTATTTGTCTGAGGTACCTATCATTTCTGCTTCTGAAAACTTCACTGGCTATTGTAGCTACAGATGTTGGTGATATATTCTCCCCAGGATGGTTACATTTTAATGATCTGTAAAGCAGATCCTAAACGTATAATTTCACAATTTCTGTGGAATCTTTTAGAGCATAAATAATGCTCAAAATATATGCAAAGAATAATTTGTATCAGCTGTCATTCTTTCTGGTAGTAAGTTTTTGTGGCAGAAGATTCTGTAAATATATGTGTTACTCTGTATGTCAAATTCCTCAAGTTACGTATTTCACATTTTTTACGTATTTTGAATATGGTATTTAGTATTAAAGGTTCCCATTTATATCATGGAAAGGCACCAGCTGCTTTGAAATAGTTATTTTTTTCTGCAGACATTTATATTAAGCCCTGCATATTTCAGATACTGTATATATCAAGAGATAGTAACACTGATGTAACAAACTTGGTAACACCACTGTACATCTAGAATAACTTGACTGGTATCTATACAGCTGTTCGAAATCCAGCTACAGATTTACACTACTGTAAATGAGATCTGACTTCAGCCTTGTATTTGTGTATATGTCTGACTAAATTAGACACAAATGAAAATGTTGAGGGTGGTGCTCCATCTGGAAGTGCTGGAGCCAGAGGAGGATTATGATAAACGAACATAAAAAGAAAGAGAGAAATAACCTGTTGATGATTACAGTGTTTATTTTTAAGGGGCCTCATATTCCCTAAAGAAGTTGAAATGAACTACTGTAAAGTTTATTTTTCCATTCATACACTTTTGTGTCTGACAGCAAAACCTAGTACAAATCAAATATACAATGGCTCGTCAATAACTTCTGCTCTTTCAAAGATGCTCAATAAAGCTTAGAGTAAACATGGCCACTTAAATACTTCATACACTTCAACGGTTTTGAAAAATCAGTCAGGGATGTTATGGACTGATATTATGCTGTGGCCAAGGGGTAAAGGCAAGTCAGGGATGTAATTACTCTGGCATTAGATCATCTTTGCAGCATTTGGCAATCCAGATCTGGTTGCAGACTGGTTGTGCGCCTGACAGTGAACTAGTGGAAGGAGCCAGAATATAGAAGCTTCATCTTCATGGAGTTGTTCCACAATACTGAGCCTTGAGAAATAGTGGGGTGCTATTTTCTGTAAATCTGCCTTCCAAGATAGGTGATGGAAAATCAGATATTTGCCACTAGGCTGTGGTGCTAACCTTCATTCTGCAGAAGGCACAGATTCATGGGAGGGCAGCATGCAGAAAGAATGGTGGGGAAAGCAGGGCAGTAACCTGAAGGTTTTTGTCTTTACCCACATCTTCTGTGTTTCTGTAACTCAAAGGCAATGCCTGTGATGGGCCTTTGAACTCTCAGTAAGGGATTAGAACCACTGAGATACTCAAAAGGCACTAAAACATGAATATCCTGAGAACATCTCTGATCTAAGTAAACAATCTGCTAATTTTGTGCATAAAGTACTGGCAGTCAGTCTCTGGAACCTTGTCAGATCTTTTTAACACAAGAGAGCAGAATTTGACTGTCTTTTCAAATACACGTTTGAAAAATGGCTGGACAGAAGTTTTGTTTTAATAGTCTTTGGGTGTAAAGGATGCATTCAACAGCAAATTTTTAATAACAATTGAGAGAAATTGTGTTTGTCCAAGGCTGATTTTTTTTTCTTTTTAAATCTCACATATCTGTAGAGTGGATTTTATCAGAAGCTGTAATCACAACTAGGTCAGCACTGCGTTTATGTCACTAATCTTAACACCTCTAATTAATCTCATTCACGTGAATTCATTATTTAGGAAATGTCAATCTTGTCTGGAAAAACACATCCCTTTTTTTTTAACTCTGCTAATCCAAAACACCAGCAATATTAAGCTGGTATTAAGCTGCACCATAACAAATGGAGTCTGATCATGAGTGTGTGAAGATTTCTGAAAAATCCGTCTAGATCTGAACAAAAAGATGCCAGGAAGTGATCTAGTAGAGGGTGTGTATGCATATATATAGATATATGTATAAATATATATACACATATTTAAGTACATATATCTGGAAAGCACAATTGCTGCGCTCCTGTAGGCTGTGACCGCATAAGAGCCAGGAAGTGTGACAGCAGCATGGGTGAAGAGAAACACACACCAAAAAAAAAAGCCCCAAAGGGAGAGGAGCAGAGCGTCCCAATCAGCACTGCGGCCCTGGGGACAGCCATCTATGGCCATGGGGCAGCAGGTGTCAGCGGGAACAGGTGCGGATGGCAGGGATGTGTGGCATTGCTGGGGACTCTCTCCTCACTGGCTGCAGCCACGCCGTGCCAGCCAACACGGCCGGCCACTTGATGCTCCTCTCCTCTTGTGGATTCCCAGGCAGCCGGGTGCTGCTGCCCATCTACTCTGTCAAGGCCAAGGAAACACAATCCCCTCCATTGAGCGTTGGCATAAGAATCCTTTGTCAGCTGCCCTGGGGGATTTTGGGGGGTTTCAGACATTTTGCACCATGACAACAAATGGGAATAAGCCTGAAGGATGAGGAAATGTCCTTAATTAGAACCTCAAAAGTTATTCTGACCTAAATTCTCCTCTTAAAAGCAGTTTAAAAAGTGCAGTGATTTCATGTCCCATGAAATAATTGTGAACATAGGAAGTTGTAAGTTTAGTTGCATACACTAACAGAAATTTAGTATAAAGCTTTAATGCTGGAGTCCTCATGTGATTTGCTTTTGTTTCATTCAGAGAAAACCCTGAAGGATACATGGTTTAGTTTAGCTACTGTGAGATCTCTGAATCTGACATATACTTCTTCTCTTTATACTTAAGAGGCCAAAATTGCCCCCTGTAATTTAAGTCAATACAAAACAGAAAAGCACTGGCAAGTTGGTAAGACTGAACATTAAAGAAAGGGATTGTGCTTGATCGCTTTTAGAAAGTAAACAAACCTCTTCCATCTTCCCATCTCCAGCCTCACCATCTCTCCAAAGGGGTGACCTGGGCACAGCAGCCAGACAGCAGGATGTGCTCTCACACAGATGCAGGAGATGCACTGTGGAGAGGCAGAAGGAGATGTGGTGATTCTGACCAGTCTGCTACAGGCTGCAAGGTCAGCACAAACAGACAGCACCTCCTGAGGACTTCAGGGCTGCACCACATGCACTGCCTTCCAAAGCTCCCCCATCCCCAAGTTATGTAGTACAGCTATAGGGAACAAAGAAGCAAAAATCTCACTATCCCAGTGCCCTTTTGCAAAAACATGGATTTTGTTTGGTTATATACTGACACTACAAAATAATATAGAGGTCTCTTGGCACACGTCAAGAGCGTGAGTGGAAGAGGATAGGTAGGAACCTGGTGCGCTGATGATCTTGCAGCACACATATACAAACCTTGCCAACGCACCGGTTGATCCTTCGTAAGCAGAGAGAAGCAGGTGTTACTGGCAAAGGGTGTCGGCACTGTTTGGTTTCACAAGAGGTGTGATTAGAGAAGGTACTTGAAGGAGGAGAGAATAATCACTTGGCATGCAAAAATGAGAGGAAAATCCAAGCAGAGGGTTTGATGTATTGTTGTGAAGAGCCCACTTATGTGTATTCATCTGAAGAAGGCAGGTGTACAGGACCAGACAATGGAATTATTTTTTTTCTTTGCAACTTCAGTGAAAATAAAGTAGTAACAAAAAGATTAGCATGTGGTTATAGAAGTTTAGCTTTATATAAGCCCTCTAGCTTGTTTCAAAAGGATTACGAGACACAAAAGCATTTTATGATTTATACAAAAGAGGTAAGAAATGTTCAATTTTTCTGTGTTACTAGTATGCAATTTTTTGTGTGTGGAGCTTGTTAGATAACATAAATGTAATAATGTTTTATCTGATTCTCCTAAACATACAATTAAAGTATATTAGAACCAGCATACTAGTTTATGTTCATTATTAAATGTAAAAATTTAAGAATTCTGCATTAATGGAACATAAAATTTGAGATTTTAGTTACACATAAGTCAGAGTATTCAGATAGGTGGTTCCCATAGCAACCTATCTCTTCCTCTGTGTTTTTCATTTCAGTAGAACCTTTCATTACTTGATTGCACCATACATTGTATTGTGCAATTTCATCATAAAATTTCATCATTGTATAACTGAGTAGAGAGTAGAGGTTGTCTTCATGCAACATTTTCTAACTTTAATGTTTCTGATGCACAGACAGCAAACAGATGCTTAAATAAATCAGACCCATGATCTAAATGTTTTCTGCTCTTTTGGGGGACCTCCATAAATTTGACTGGGTTCTTTGGAATCACAGAATGACTATAACTAATAAAGCAGTTGAATACAATAGCACATCATTCTTTTGTGATTGGCTATTGTCTGCCTTGCCACATCAATATGTGGCTCCAGTGAGAAAAAAAAGAGACAAAACCATTTTTCATTTGTGGCTAAAAGACTTATTCCATCCAGATATAGGAAAGAAAGTGATAGTGAAAATGGAGGGCACTTGAGGTTTTTGTCTTCTGACAGTGGAATATAATTTACCAGATTGCAACTCTGTGGATTGTCATGGATTCTAGTGGGTCTGTCGGTAAAAGACATTGTGGTGGCTTCTAGGCAACATAACAGATATAGGAATTTGTAGTAGACCTATAATTCTGAATTTTTCCATACTGTAAAGTTTGATTACAGTTGAAGACCCAGTGAGATCACACTTTTCATTACACAAATGAAGATAGTGATTAACCTTACAATAGTTAGGTCTTTGTTGCAGAGAATATCAAAATGGAACAGAGTGGGTGGGTCTGAACCTTTTGGGAACCTCATCAACCAACCAGGTCCTTTTAATTTGGCATTTCCAAGCCCTGGAGTGCTGAGAGGAGCAGTTCCACAGCAGATGAACCTATTAGGAAGAAAGATAAGCAAACTAAATGTTAAAATGAAAAAAAAAAAAAATAATTTCTAACCTTCTCCACTCATTCTGCTAAAGAAATGTTAAAAAAAAAAAAAAAAAGAAAAGAGGATATACAACTGCAGAAAAAGAGACTAGATTAGGAAAATGAAAGACTTTTCCTCCTCAAAAGACTTAAAATTGCCATGATTTCCATTGCCTTGATAAAATCAGACCTGTCTGTTAGTGCCATATTTTCTTTTGTGCTTCTGTAGTGATGATACATTTTGCATGAAATGAATGTAAATAGTTGTTTATACTTCATTTTACTGCAAACCAGTATGTCACTAAGTCAGCACTTCTCCTCTGAGATTTACAGAATAGGTTTTAGGCTGAATTGCTGGCACATGAGATTTCAGCCAAAGGTTGTTTTCCTTTAGCCATTTTCTTTTTCAAATGCCTTGGCTGATTTTAGGTTATTGGAGTCCAATATAATTACTTGTTTAATTGCTTGGAAGAAGTAGAGCTTCTGTAGTTGAAAAATGGCTTATTTTCTTTAAAAATAGCTTAAATCTGGCTTGGGGCTCTCTAGAATGCAATGCACTATACAATTGTGTAATTTTATCCTCTTAAAAATTCCCTGAATAGTCATTAAATCTTTGGAAACTAGCTAATCTTCAGAAGGATGTGATAGATCTGGCTATTTTCCAGGGTTTGCAAGAGGCTATGACAGCTTAACATCAAAAGAAAAATGGTTTCTAAATCACTGAAGGACTGGGTCAAAGACTCCAGAACCAGCCTCTCCTTTCAAGAGGTGACACAGAATAGAGGAGAAGATGAAAAATTGACACAAAGTCCAGAGAGCTTGTGAATAAGGATGGATCAGTTTGATATTGGTCAGTGCAACTTTTAGTTGCGATGTACCAGCTTCTGTTATGTTGAAGCACAACAGTGAAGGAAAAAAAAATGAAAGGAAACAAGAGAGAGATTTAATGTGGTAGTTAGTGATATGGAGGAGAGTAAAATAACAAACAAGGCAATAAAATAGGGAAAATTGTAGCCTGCGTGTTGAGAAGCCAGAGAAAATGCTAAGATATTCAGGATCATTATTTCTGTCCTAAATACCACTCAGTACCTTAGTGCAGAGGGTATGTATGTCAATTCCAGCCTGCTCTCCTCTCCAAAGGAGGACTGTGATGTGAGCGTGTCTTCCGGTCCCTGTGTAGTCTATCAATCTGTTCTTCTGTCTTTTCCCTTACTACTTAGTTGTTTTATTCAATGCCATGCAAATCTAATGCAAAGCTAGTGATCTCAAAGACTATGCAATTCCAAGAAGTTTCATGAAAATTATATATTCTTGTGCAAAAAGAAGAGAACAAGAAATTAATTCCAGAAAGGCTCCCAGCTGAAGGCAGCATTGCAACATGAGCCTTTACAGACAGAAGCAGCAAAGAATCAGCAGAAGGATGGGTAGGGGACAAGAGAAGTCTCTGGAGACACTGACACAGGAGGTCTCTGTGTACTGGACTTTACCCCAAAATGCAATTTACAGGGAACCAGGCATTAGTTCCAGCACTCACAAAGGAGCTGTGCCTCTGACTCCAGCACACATGTGGAAATTTCTGTTGTCTAACCTTACCCCAGCTCAACGAAACATGTTTTTGTTGGGGGTTTGTTTGTTTGTGGTTGTGTGGTGTTTTGTTGTTTGTTGTTTGTGGGCTGGGTTTTTTGGGTCTGATATTTTGTTGTTTTGTTTAGATTTTGGTTTGATTTTGAAGTGTGGTACATAGGGAACAAGTGCACTGCATTTGTGAGCTTGATTTGCCATATCAGGCAAGGTACCAGCCAAACACACTGGACTGAGGGGGTTTGCAGGGGGAAAGGTTGCCTCTTCTCTTTAGGGCTAAAGTTAATTTTGGCTAGAATACCAAAATCATTTTATTAAATTTAGTCTTTGGCTTTTCTCATGAAAATGGAGATTGCCTCTTCTCTGCCTGATGTGGCAGCAACCTGTATGAAAATAATATAAAAATAAATATCTATGAAAATAAAACATTTCTATGCTGGGAGGGAATCTGGTCTCTTTGGAGATTGTTGCAAGACGTATGTTGGCTTACATTACATTTCCTCTTCTCCACATCTGAAATATGCAATAAATCCCTGAACCTCTACAAACCACTGTTTCACGTGACTGCTAAGTAGACATTTGAGAGCTTTAGACCATTCTGAGTATGCTGAGGACAAGATGCATCTGCTTTCACCCAAATTGCAGCAGACAAGGAGTTGGGAATGATGTCTTTTCATACTGCTTTTTGTCTGGGTTGTCTAGTAGAATGATGATTGTGCAGCTTCATTCCCTCACACATGCCCATTCAACTGCAGCTTTGTTGACCTCTGGGAAAAAAAAGAGAAAGAAGTCATTGCCATTGTAAATAGAGGAGCTGAACTGTCACCTCAAAGCCTCAAAAGGAGGCTCAAAGGAGTTGAGGATGCCATCCAGTCCAGCTCACATCCACATCAGTCCTCAGAGACTCTATGGGAATCAGCAGGACTCCATCAGTGAATCAGATGAGCTCAGGGAAAGAGTGCTGATCTTGGTTTCATGTCCGGACAGCTTGATCTAATCTTGAAACAGAATATTTTATGTATTCAGAGGACAACTGTTTTGTACTTCTGTGAAGAGAAGAATGTTAGTTGGCATTAGTTATTCAGATGTAAAGGAGGCATTTTACTTTTAATATATCATATTGCGTCTGTTAAATCTATCGAACAGCTGATTGCAAAACCCTCTTTCTAATTGGCTTGTTTCAAGCTAGCAGCAGTAGAAATTTTACATGATTATGTCTGTTCTGCTAGCAGAGCATATAAAAGACAAAAGAGACATAAGGGAGAGGAGAAAAGAAGTGTAGAGAATCATTCAGGTTGTTTAAGCATCTTAAGGTTTTATTCCAGTGGATTTGTAATTTTGTTGGTGTGGCAAAAGTAGCTCATGTGATTAAACTTCAAGTCTCTATAGATATGAAGTTTGAAAAGAAAGTTCTACATTGAGCCAGCCTTGCACAAATAACTAACTCTGTTTTGGAGTTCTACAGTATGGTATTGGAAGGCTTAGATCTCTTAGAGATCACCATCACTTCGCTTGGTTGATGAAAATGGGAGATTCAGGGGGTTTTAGTACATAACTATTAAATTAAATATATAGTATGGAAACAAGGTATGATGTTATAATAATTGAGGACATTAACAGTGTAAACTGGACATTGCCATAAAGAAAATATTTAGGAAATGTACAATTCCCAAAGAACAAAAAGCTCAGATGAGAAGCAATGTTTCTTAGAAAGCAAAAAGAAACCAGACAGAGTATCCCACACTAATAGACAGCACAAGCATAGCCACTTATTAACACATATTATGTGTTATGTGATCTTTTTGTTGAAACTGAGCTTGCTTAGCCAGGTTTCAACTCAGAATGGACTGCAAGCTGACTAATAAAGTTTGTAGACAGCCAAATGGACTTGGAAAAGTTTTTGAGTAAGACATTCTTGAAGCTAAAGTTGAGAAATCTTGAGAACACTGGCTTTATGTACTACTGGTTGTATATGGGAAGTCCACACTTTCTTCTCATATTCTTTTACCTTAATATAGCCTGTGACTGTTCATCGGTGCTCTGTCAAGGTAGATCAGTTAAAACCTATTTGAAGCCAGACAACCATTCTGAACTCTAAACTACTGATTTCATTTTGGGTTTAAGCTTTTTCATCCCTATTATTTGTCTTGGTGATGATAATCATGGTTGTGAGGGTTGATTTGAGCTGCTAAACATGAAATTCTTCTGGTTTGACTTTTCACTGAACATCTGTTTTAGCAGTGCTTTTTCCTGTACATTAAGCTTCAGCATTTGTAGCACTGTAAATTAGTCAATGAAAAGTAAATACTGTGTCTAGATGCTCTTAATTGGTATTTCACAGCCGTATTATCAACTCCGTTCTCCCTCTTGTTCTGTCAAAAGTGTATACTGAGGAATGGCATTGCTAATGTCATCTTTTGAATTCAATTTCGGTAGTACTTCTTCTGTGATGAAATTCCTAAATTTATTTCCTGTTGGTTTTTTGTTGTTTCTTTTTCCATTTCTTCCTCCTTTTTCTTTAAAGACACCAGTGTATTCCACTGTAAGCAGTATGCGTCCTTTGCTTTTAATGTCCATTGACTTCAAATTAATAAATATGTTAAGTTTGTTTTCTGTTAAAATAAATTGCATTCTGTGTGTGTAACTTAATCCCTTCCAGCTTCAGAAGAAAGAGGTCTGCATGATCCTCACTTACCACTCATAATTGGAGACCTACAGCACCAGTGTGGTGGATTACTAGTCACTTTCTTTCCTTAAAGCATAATCTAAAACCTTCCTCTGATGAGCAGTTTGGGTTTTTTTAGCACTGCTGACTCTTTCTTGCAGCCTGTGTCAAGGATTGAACTTTCCAAATTATGTATTTCAGACGTTGAGAAAGAAAGGACTTAATGGCTGTGACAGTCCAGACCCCGATGCAGACGATTCAGTAGGTCACAGTCCTGAGTCTGAGGACAAGTACAGAAAAATTAATGAAGATATTGATCTAATGATCAGCAGGCAAAGATTATGTGTAAGTACTCTGAGCTTCCTTTCATTTTTTTTACTTTCTGATATTTCTCTGAACCTGGCAGGCATTGAACAAGAAAGAAAACAAAGGTTGTGAAAGCCCTGATCCTGACTCCTCTTACGCTCTCACCCCACGCACTGAAGAAAAATACAAAAAAATTAATGAAGAATTTGATAATATGATCAAGAGCCATAAAATACCTGTAAGTACCAAAGGTTAGATGGCTGTCTGCTGATAACTGCTGCAGTAACAAACCATAACCCTTTCAGTTCTGGCTTCTTAAGGAAAACATTTGGCTTTAATAGCCAAATATATAACTAAACACTGTGGTCAGAAAATTTCACACAACATATTTTTCTTCCAAGTCTCTACTTCTGACACACAGACAAAGCCTACTATGGATGAAACCTTCAGAAGGAAGTGAAATATACATATATACATTATATTCACTTGATTTACAGAACTGTTTTACCACACCACTTGCCCAAATTATACCTAAAAAATAACAATGGAAATCTTTCTTTGTGCACAGGCTAACAAACCCACAGAACACTTTCTGAGGTGATATAGAAAAAGTTATGTAGAACTGAAATTCCTTTATGTATAGTAATCAGTGTGTTTTGTGCATGTCACTTCAGTTCTCAAGTGTCTCTGCTAAACTCAGTTGCAGCACTGAAGGGTTACAGCTACTTGCTCGCTGCAGAGAAACAGGCTGCATGAGAGCCTAATGGCAGGATTCAGACATGTTTGTGTGTTGGGGTGATTTTACAGCTTTGTCAGAGAATTTGCTTTGACCTCATCAGCATTTCTTTAATGCTTTAACATGAGCTAAATTTTGTTTTAACCAAGTCAAAATTTCTAACAATATGCCTTTCCAGATATCTAAGAGAAATAACTCTGCATGTGCTATTTCGTTTGCACAAGGTATACAAGGGATGAATACTTTGTGATAACGTTTGATACTACATTTATAAAGCCAAGAAAAAAATATGGATGTTTGGAGGTTATATTGGGTCTATTTTCCAAATGTGTGTGGAAGACAAAGTCAAAAACCAAAGATTTACCCAGGTCCAAAAAATAATTTGAATTTGCATAGGTAGCTGCTTGTTTCTGAAAGAGAAGAGATGATTTGTATGTGTTCATTCATTGTTCCCACATAAAGGCTGCATAGTTTGCTACCGAAAAGGTTATCTGTATACCCAGAATGAGCAAAATGTCTTCTGTAGTGCTAGTCAATTGCACACACAAAATCTGACACCTAAGATGAGGATACCTCTTAAGGATGCTCAGATTCTGTCTCATACAGCGTACATGTTCTTTCCATTAATTCTCACCAGACAGATTTTCACTCAAGGTAATTAAAATTTGAATTTCTCACATCATGCCCAATATATTTTGGAAAAAAAAGTAAAAATATAAAGTAATACTTTCCCAGAGACTAGAATGGCACCAAATTAATATTTAGAATGGCTGGTTAAGGATGTCCAATGTGTATATAAAATATCAGGGAGAAAGACATATATATTCCATCTTTTTTTACCTCTGTTTTTATTTGCTTCTTTTGCAAAGCTGGTTTTCTCAGAACAAAAAGCTCTAAAGCTGTCGCCATGAATGTGGTTTCTCAGGATGGAACTCAGTTTGCAAACAATGACTGCAGCATTTAGGAAGACTGTTATAAGCTGGAATGCTTAACCCTTTTTCACATCAAAATCTCACCAATTGCCATTCTTCCATTCCTTTCCTCTTTCAAGGATGACTTTTGCCTTTTTCAAATCAAACTGACAGAATGTTCACCAAACTACTTTTCTGCCTTAAAAAAGTCTTTGAAATGATCCTTCAGAACCTCTGTTTATCCCACGCTACCCCTGTTTTTGTTCCAGAAAAGCAGCATGTATTATAATTATCTGAAATCTTAAGACATGAAAAAGAACCAAAACTTGGAAAAGACCCTCATTCCTGTCGTAGTGAGGTCTATCACTTTCTTTACCTCCATAAGCATTTGGGAAAATTGTCTTTTCTATAAAATCAGGAAACTTATAGGAATTAGGAACAACACAGTTAATCTGAATGGAGTACATCAGTTTTATCCTCCCAAAATTAATGGAATTTCCCTATGGTTGCTTTAATTAAATTAAACCTTTTGATGTCAAATATAGTCCTACTTCAACAATTACCATGGTGTTTAGGGGATAATGTAACTTCCTACTTTCAGGGATGCTACGAGGTATGGTGTATTAATCGTTTTGTGAAATTACTTCAGAGATGTTTCAGAGATACAGAACTGCACAGTTAGCATTTTTTTTCATGTAAGACAGAATATCCCTCCTCTGAATACTTCCCATGCAGAAATCAAGGTCTGTGTCCTCCATCAATCTGCTTACCTCAAAAGGAAGAATCAGTAGATACTCTCCCCTAATGCAATAGGGACTCCTTCTTTTGGCGTAAGCCAAGATGTAATGGGCAAGATGGTGCTCACAACTAGTACGTAATTGAAATTTGTGAGTCACTGGTTTTATATATAAATATCATATATTACATGGTATACAATAATACTCTTAACTGTACAGATCAGTATAACCTAGTCAGGGAAGTTATAATCATTCACTTTTGATCCTCAAAGGTAACCAAGAAAGTTGAGAGGAAAAAAGCAAAATTAAACAAAAAGTCAGCAAGTCAAGTCTCTAAATCACTACTTACAAAATATATAAAACAATGCATTGCCTGTGCCTGGTCTTGTAACATAGTAAAGCTGCTGCCAAATGAAAATAACATTGGCTTTTGGTCCTAAGAGCTAAGGCCAATAATGTTTTCTCAGATAATTTTCCGGGGATAAGTATTTGTATTGTTCTAAACCATCTGATAATAATTAGACATTTATTTGTAGTTTTCATAAGAGTGATGAAAGCAGAGGAGACAGAAATAATCCACTAGAAGGGAGCTATAAGTATCTCTGTCTCTAAGTAAATGAAGGCCTGGTTGAACATGGGAGGGATAAAACTAATATTTTACACAGTTTAGTCCATTAATTTCCAAGGGGTTTGAGTGTCCAACATTTTCCTTTGCACCACAGATTTGGAATGCACATCTTAACACAATGTGGTGTCATCTCCAGTGAGCCATCTGCCCTCTTTGGCAGTTGTGTCCAAGGGAGAAAAGACAGAGGGAGGGAAAAAAAAAAGACAAAATGTGGCAAACTGCACACACGTTACAGTAAGACTTTGTCTATGTCAGAAAATTAGCAAATGGCAAAGAACATAATGAGGCAATGGGAGGTACTTATCTCTATGCTGAATGTTTTAGCACCAGCCAAATAACATTCTCTCAGACAATTTCTTAGCTCTGTTTGGTTGTTGGCCCAGGCCAGGAACAATTCCCAATTGTCAGTTTATATATAGTCATGACTTTTTTGAGGTTGAGAAAGCTTAATGGTATGGACACGGAGTGCTCTGTGACCTCAGATGGCCTCAGTTCCTCTCTAGTTCCTACTAATATAGATGTTACGCAAGTGCATCAGAAGCTTTAATGTCCATCAGGCCCAGTTGGAATCGATATGCCTCGTGACTTACTACAAGGAATGACTAGAGAATCTGCAGGAGGTTGCAGTTCTTGGTGAAGGATTTATAAAACTGTAATAAATTTGGACAAACAGAGCAAACTGTAGCTAGAGACTTACTGTTTTGTACTGGTGTTTATCCAGTCAAACTTCTCTCTCTAACTTTTGACTATGGAGAAGAAGAAATAAAAACTACTATATTCCAGATATAGTGTGTATTGTGCTGCAAATCAACGAGCAAAATTACTTTTCCCTGATAAAATTGCCTATGAAGTGCTCTGTAAATAGATGTAAGTAGACCCAGACAGCAGGTAAAAATGAAATCATTACTACAGAAATTAAGAAACTAATTCAACTTGTTTAAAAAAATATTTTTTAAATGAAAAAATAAAAGCTAAGCAACCGTTCACATAACTAGAGAGATTTGCAGCCCCCAGAGCACCCAAGGCTGGAGCTCTTTTGTACTGCACCGATGTAGAAAAAGAAGAATCTAACTCTTCATGGGTTTGGTCTGTACATGGAAGGAAGAGCATAATGGTGAAAGCAGATAAGCTTGTTGAGGTCTAGCAAGACCTTCAGTTTTGCATTTGTACCAGTGTTTTAGCTTAGATAACTCAATAGAAGTTTGGATAAGGAAAAGATATTAGGGACAATAATCGTCTCTACCCAGGCTCAGAGGACAGATTTCACAGATCTTGTGTCATAGGTGAAGAAGATGTTCTGCAAAGTGCTCTCCAGTGGGTGACAATCTGATGTGGACTGACACTCAATCAGGCGGGATCATGGGCTCAAAGCCACCAGGCAGAGAGAACTCCATCACAGCCCTGAATGTTGCAAGAATCAGAAATTCCATGTTGGCTTATTTATGTCTCACATCAGGCTGGAGGGGGAGCTAAGACTTGAGGAGCTATTCACATCCTCGTGTGAATTCACTGGCTAAAACCTTTTGAAAAGGCAGTAACCAGTAGCAGCGGCTAACTTTGAATGCCAGGAGCAGTCTCATGCTTCTGACTTACATAGGATTTAGGAACCTCTTGTGTCCTTCTGTGGCCAGTGAAAAGAATGTCTTGCTTCAAAACATACCTTCATCTGATAAAGTGCTTCAGATTATGCTATATGAACCTATTTCCAAGGAGTCTTGACCTCAGTCATGAGGATGTAAATTACATGTAGGTTCTTACGTCTGTAGATTAGATGTAGAACACGGGGATTCCCAAAACACCTTACCTTCCTGTCCCATCTCTAGTTCAGCCAATCAGGTCTGTGGAAAATACAACCCTTGGAGTGCATTTCAGCTTCTCAGCAGAGGGAAGCAAGTTCCTGCATGAAGCCCCCAGGCTGGGGAACAGCAGATCCATCTACTCAACCACTGTTGCTATGGCCAGCTCTCACAAAAAACAGGCCATAGGCTACACAGAGGGTATCAGAGCTAAATTAACATCTTTAAATAATTCCCAAGGCATTTGTGTAATGTATCCTTCACATCATACCCTGAACTAAAATCTTACTCTGTGTTTCAGTGGTTAATCCTCTATATTTAGAGCAAAATTTTTTCTGCTTCTAGAAATGGGAGAGGTTAAAAAAAAAACAAGCCACCACCAACCTTAATAGATAACTGTAATTGGATGGCTAGTGCTGTAATACACAGGGTACAGCCAATAGTTTCAGCCAGAGAAGAGACATGTAGGTGGTACAAGGTCAGCCTGCCTCTGTTGCCTGGCAAGCAAATGATGTTCCTAGCTCTCCACATACTCCCTCTAGGTCCTTGAAGACTTACAAGTCCTATCAGCTACCAATAACAAAATTAAAACTTCTGATTTTCTCCCTCAGAATATGTTACAAGCCTCCTTCAAAGGATTTTTAGATGTATTTAAGCTCTTCAAGCTTATAAAATTTAAAAATGGCAAATTGAGGGGTACTTAGTTTGCATTCAGGTATTGAATATTTAAAATGCTGTCAGGTAATTCTGAAAAAGATTTTCTGATTGAAAAGACAAGAAATTAATTCTTTTAAAAACAAGTAAATTAAATACAGATTTCTAATATGGTTATAATTTTTATAGAAATTCAAGCAAGCACTACCTGAGAAAACCCCAGCCAACAAACTGACAATCAACCAAGGAAACCTGAATTGGGCTTTCTCAGAGCCTAATGAGAATTAGATTCTGCATCTCCTCACACCCTCTGTCAGAGTGGTACATTATTTGGTTCATTTTTGAAAGGGATTCTTTCAAAGGGAAGTGCATAAGGAGACACTCCTGCCTTTAAGTATGAAAACAGTGTATTGAAAAGGTGTCACTAAACACTACCACCCCACCCAAAAAAAAACCAAAAATAAAATAAAATAATAATAATAAAAGAAAAAGAACACAAACACTGGTGTGTATCTAAAGTTCTTGTATTTGTTGACTGTCCCTGAGTAGAACTTTGTTTCTTTTAAGCCCTTCCAAGATAAGATAGAAACTTTAAAAAAAAAGTAATTTGCTGTGTTGGTGTATTTAACATGATTCGGGATCATTCTGGTTGCTAAAGCAACATAAGCTGAAATTAAAGCCTTCCCTTTTGGATTCCACCCCTTCTAATTTTTCTTCATGCAATGAAGTCATCATAATCATGTACCTTTGATCTTGCAGTCATCTATGACACTAGATTAAGGTATCATAAGTGAACAATTATGATGTCACAGAATGAAAGAAAAAGAAAATTAAGCCGCATAAACAAGGAAAAGAGAAAAAACTAAAAAAAAAAAAAAAAGGAATAACTTTCCAGTTCTTACAAAATAAATGTGCAAGCTACATTAAAGGAAGATGGGATCATGATTCGAAAAATCATAATTAAAAGCTCTTTTGAAACTCTTCTCTTGAGTCTTGTGGAAGGAGGCAAGCATAAATATTTTAACCACCAGCTACAGAATATTTTAACCACCAGCTACAGAATATTTGAACTAAATATAGAGTAACTGTACTTGAAGGCTGTTGTGCTTCTGTACTATTCTCGTCTCTGTTTTCCTTTTTTTTGCTTGTACAGGCTGTTCCACCACCAAACTTTGAGATGCCAGTTTCTATCCCAGTGTCCAACCACAACAGTTTGGTGTACAGTAACCCAGTCAGCTCACTAGGAAACCCCAACCTTTTGCCACTGGCTCATCCTTCTTTGCAAAGAAATAGCATGTCTCCTGGTGTGACACATCGGCCTCCAAGTGCAGGTAACACAGGTAGGATCTGTTCCGTTCCATCCCTTCAAGTGCTCTATTATCACCTCCTTGCATGCCTTCGATCACTTTAAGCTGTACTCTGAGAAACAAGAAACTCTGTTTTTACCAGTCATAACAGTTTGTCCAAAATTACTGTGTTGAAAAAAATCAAAAGAAGAGCCAAAGGGGTTTCTATTCCCAATTTAGAAAATTTAAAATAAATTAAAAAAAAATAAAAAAAATTAAAAAAGGTTCTAGAAAAAGCTGAATATTTACTGAAATTAAAGAAAGTCAATAAAGGATAAAAGGGCAGACAACTTGCTGTTTCATAAAAAGGCAGCTTATCTACTTTATTTGTACAAGAACTCACTATACCATAAAGCTTAAGAGGGTAGGGAAGAAAATGTAGCCAATGCAAACAAGTTGAAGCAAGTAAATTAGGACATTCTTTATTTAAATAATCAGTCTCCAGGCTAAAAGCAGAATTTATTTTTATTTATTCATTCACAAGTTACTTGATGGGTTAATGTTAGCTGAGCTCTGTACTTGAGTGCCTTGTGTAGCAAGGGATTATGCTTTGTTCTGGTGATGATGAGGGCTCACCTCTGAATAGGATAAATGGGGATTAGGTTGTTTCAATCTGTCTGGCTGCAGTAATATCAAGATCCTTAAGAATACCACATTCAAAGAACTGTTTGAGGTCTCAAAGTGCAAAGAGAACTTTTAAAAATACTTAGTGTGAATGTCTGTAAAAGGCCAAGGAAATTAAAAACTATGTAAATATATATATCTTCTGAGTTACATTCTTGTCTAGCAACCTTCAGCCTCTTCCTCCCAATCCTATGTGAAAGCCTTTGCTTTCCTGACAAACATTCAACTAAAGATAGATTTCGAGTGAAGGACTGCTATACATAACTTTCACACATAATTTTTCATATGCTGTGGAAGTATGAAAATTTTAAAAAAATAAAGAACGAAATGTTGTATACTACATATTTTTGTTTATCCTTGAAAGGCAAGTGTCTCAGACAGGTAATATTAAACATTATGATTTTATGACTGTGTATCTGATTCAATACCAGTTGAAGTCAGAGGAAAGAAGTGGTGGATACTGGAGCAGACTGAAGGTAGAGAAAATGTTTTGAATGTTTGTGTGTTAAAATTTATTGTGCTCATTTATTGTATTTCATTTCAACCCCTAGGTAGCCTGATGGGTGGGGACCTCACAACCGGTGCAGGCACCAGTGCAGGTAAAGAGAAAAAAATGTATTTCTTTAAGTGAATAAAGGACTTACTTCAAAGATTGAGTCCTAAAATAGCTCCATATTGGAGTCGATGTATTAGAAATTGATTGGCGTCAATTTAATTCTCCCAACTGGGTGGGGGGGAGTTGATACTTGTGGTTCTCTTACTAGTAGAAAGAGGCTCGTTTTCCAGCAGTGTCAAATATCTTGCACCTCAACAAATTCCAAAGACAGAAATGTATGGTTTCCTTCACATCAGCCTTTGCATACAAACTTTTGGGTACATTGCATACCCCTGTTCAAGCAAAATTCCCAGTGAAGTCAGTGTCAGAAACCATGATCCTTTTTGAGTCACAGGGAGTTTTTCCTTTGACTTCAGTGGAATTGGGGTTTCATTTTATTAATTTAAGCTTGAGTAAAGATTTCAATATTGAGTCTCTCATTAGACTTCAGTGTACTGAGTTCAAATGTGATTTCAAGCCCCTGCTCTAAGACCATTGCTAGTCAGCAAAATCTGTTAGCATTTACTTAAATAATCAGTAATTAACTTAAGTTTAGTTTTCTGTATTTGCTTAAGTGCTTTGATACACAACAGGGAAAGGATTTTCAAAATACCCAGGCAGAGAAAAAGATTAGCCCATTTAGTTCTGCTCCCATAGAATTAATGAGAACTTGCTAAGTTCTGTGTTATCAAATCGATGTTGTCAGAGAAGTCCCCTTTGCTCAGTAAACTCAGTGGTTTGTTAGCAACGTCAGCAATGTTGCATTATGACAAATACGGATTACAAAAGACAAGATCACTTTTGCAGTTTTAGAAGTAGAAACATACGTTCAAAGAAAACAACCTGAGTGGTAAAACATTCAGTTTTACTGCGTTAACTGCTCTCAAAGAGAACTGTATGGGAAAACAGTTGGAAGACTCATTTTGTGCACTGTAAACCAAGGCTGATATATGTGGCAATTCCAACATTGTCTCTTAAAATTATTTATAAAGAAATTTTGGATCAAGTGATTTTTTTTTTCTCTCCTTTACCTCTTCTCAAGCCCCACTGTCCTTTTATATTCACACGTGGATGAATCACAGATGTTTGTATGATGCATCCATAGTAAAACTGCACAACATTGTATCATAAAGGCACTTTAAACACATACTAAAGCTTTGAGGGGTCATTTTGTATTAACTTCGGAGTAGGGAAGGCAGACCACAGGAACTTTGCTATTAGTCTCCTTTGTTTTCTAAAAAGAGAAAGCAGGATAGAAAATTATATATTTGTTCATTATCTTCTGTTAGCCTGCGAAACACAGCCAAAGGCAGATTCAATCTGGTTGTGGTCGCATTTCATCTTTCTTTTTAAGCTCGAGTAGAAACTTAGGAACAGCGGAGAGGAACTGGGATAGCAATTGATCGCCCTATTAAGGGGCTCCCTCTTCTGGCTCATTTAGAAATATCATTGCCTGGTTACTGATCTCCCGTTCCTTTAAATAGACGCTGGAAAGCAATTAGTAAAGGCCATGTTGTCTTTTAAAAAAGGAGCATACAAAAATTAAGTGTCACCTACATGTGCATTTGTCTTCATAATCCTTGTGCTTAATAAAATCTGTACATCAGTATACTGGTTTAAAATTTATATTCTTTCTAAATATATTTTTTTTTCCTTGGAAATATATTAAAAACATATATAAGCATAGGGAGCCAGATAGCTTGATTATTTACTCACAAATTAAAAATTTGCAGTTCTGGCACACTGTGTTGTGCATTAAGCTCTCAAGCAATGTAACTTTGGAGTAGGCAATTGATTTCAGAGGCATATATACGAGGGACATTGCTAGGAATGCATCATAAATATTTAATTGCATGAATAGTCTTTGTTGTTTATCTGGCAATAAGTGCCTTAAACACCATTAAAGGAGTATTTTCTAAATCTCTTCAGTGCAGAACAGTAAGAAGAATTTGATACAGGGCTGAAGAAAAATGGAAAGGTCTTAGTTGCATTGTTCCGCAACAGCACTGTTTTGGACAGTCCTCTTTCTTTAGGGTGCAGAAGAATAAACATCAAAAGTTCTCTTTGTTCATCATTTTTCACAAGAACAGAGACCTCTGTATTTTCTTCTAATTGGCATCTTAGAAGCTGCTAACATGATCATGTGCCTTAATCTGTTTGGGTTCATATTTCTGGACAAATTAGAACATTATGAATTTGCATTTTTCCGCAATGCTTAAAAATAGCGTATATTCAAAATAATATACTTCAAGAAGAGTCTAAACAGTTTCATTTCTGCCATTATAAAATGAAACTACTTTTTATTACTAATGCCTGGCCTCGGTTTCTTCACTCCTTCAATAAATTACAATATAACAAATTGCATTATGATTGCAATATCAGAAATGGGAAGAGATTATTTAAGCCCATGTTTTGAGAAGTATGTTGTTTCACTGGTTTGGATTATTTCAAGTATTAACCCTGGAATCATGCACAATTTACCTTGGGAGTCAACCCAAGGCATAAATAGAACTTAAAAAGCTGACTACGTCTTTATTATCTTACACAACTAAT
Organism: Corapipo altera; assembly: GCF_003945725.1. NCBI lineage: Eukaryota > Metazoa > Chordata > Aves > Passeriformes > Pipridae > Corapipo > Corapipo altera. Next base: position 4,778,901 of record NW_020884921.1, on the reverse strand, counting down.
TACCATCAGTGATATTTTTAAGTTGAACCAAGGTTATCTCAGGTTTGTTAGAGTAAATTTGTTCTTAACACTGATTAAATAGTTTCTGTCATGTGATAGTAGCAACTTCCAATAAAATCAGAGTGAACTTCACACTTAGTAGCATTGCTAAATTATAAACACAACAATGTCTTTGGCACTATTCTCTCAGTGGCTTTTGATTGAAAGAGAGAACAAGAACTTTTTGGATGCAAATTGGCATGCTCTAAACCCATTCTATCTTACCCCATAACTAGAATGAAGACTGATTTATTTACTTGTTGGCATCATAGACTATGTGAAGTTCTTTTAATTTCTAGAGAGTGTATTATTTAACAAAACCACTTAACAGTACCTTTACCATAAATAAATAATGTTGATGAAGTTTTAGTACTGTAAATTATCTGAACTCAATTTTTATTCAGTGGCTCATTATTTATGTTGAAAGTTTGATGAAAGATTAAAACTTATAAAATATTTCAAAAGTTTTAAAATAGAACAGTATTGGGGGATGTCTTTCTTTGCATCTGTACTTCTAACTTTTGATTTTCAGATTAAATTCTGGTTTTAAATTGAATTCTGGTTTTCATATATATATCTTTTCAGATTAAGACATTTTATAATTAAGTTTTCTTTTGAAATAGGCAGGATTACTATATGCTTAAAACTACTGACTGACTGACTGACTGACTGACTGACTATAAATAATAAAATAAAAAAAAAATTCCGTCTCAAGTTTTAAATACAGGATGGGTATAAAATAAAAGATATACTTGCTATAACTGTTTATTTATGTAATTTTTTGTTTCCCTATTTGATTTCTCTACTGCCTCCATCTTGACATTAATGTTAAACTAAAGAAGCAAGTTAGTCAAAAGTACTTAGGACTCTATAAATGCTGCCAGAGGAACTAAGTGCTTGCTCTCTTTTGATCTGGCATCCTCAAACTACCTTTAATCCTGTTCTTAAAAAACATTAGAAAGATCATCAATGCATTTTGAAAAATTCATCCGATGTCTCTTTAAGAACTGCATCCTGTATTTACCTATAAATCAGTGGCTAGTCATTTCCTTCTAGAAATTAACCACAAGCTAACAATTGCCTTCTCATCTTCTGAGGGCTGAGGTCCTGAAATGCCAGCCAGTATCATAATTTTGTAGTGCTTTCCTTCTCTTTGTTCTTTTCTTGGTCATGTATTGACTGTGGGTGAAGGTATTATACATTCTACTAGTATTTCAAGACACATGGGAATATATGTAATAGTAGCAGTTTTTAACTTATAAGCCTTCGGTGCAGAGGCAGTCTGGATGGTGTCTTCTCAAAAAAGAGTGGTTTACTAAAAAGAAACAATCTGCCCAAATAAGTCAAACAGCAGTACCAAAAAACTAAGCAAGACTTTCAAAGGCATCTAGCTGCATTAATGTCTTTTGAAACTATAAATATAAATGAGAAAATTAATATTAAAAAAATTTTAAAAAATTAAAAGGCTATGTAAATATTCTCCACTGTGCCCTGAAATCATGCTTGGCATAGTCAAAAGAAGGTTGGGCTATAATGTGTTAAATAAACAAGTGAGCTTGGAATAGTGATTCTCAAACCACAGTTTATGTGCAGCCTGTTCGGATTGGATTTGCCAGGGAGAGCATGATAGGTTGTTGCCTGTCCGTTATTCTTGATGAGTGCACTAGCCCACAGACTTCTGATCCAAAGACTGGCCAAAATGTGGTACAGAAGCATAGTAAACAATAGTTCTTGTCCAAGGAAGCTTATAGTCCCAAAGAACACTCATTCATAACAGAGTTTGTGATGCAATAGTGCCAAATCAAAATAACAAGAATTCATAAATTGGCAGCTTGACTTAAAACCGTGGAGGGGAATACTAAATGAAAAACATAGCAGCTCTCTTCTTCTCTTTTCCACTTGTATTATGCCATTAAGTGTTCCTTTTCCAAGCTTTCCTCCATACAGGGAGTATATATATACTTTTTCTTCAGTGTTTTAAGGGAAGTACCTACAGGTAGGAGATTTTGATAAAGCAGGAAGAGCACTAGAACTTGTTTGACAGGTCTAATACATAGTAGAAAGACAATAGTCTATCCAACAGTAACTGAATTTCATACCTATGTAGGGAGACAACACAGGCCTTTCCAAATTTAACTTCTATTTCTGCCCTGAGCAACTGTTTTATATTACTTATTGAGGCTCTTTCATACATGTAAAAATCACAAAATATCTGAAAGGATAGCTGCTGCTATCCATGTAAAAATTAAAAAAAAATCTTGCAGTGGGTGTCATATGCAAAGATAAACATGTATCTTCATCTTACTCATGTGACCTCTTACCAAAGAAAAGATCCACACAAGCTCATTCTCAGAAGACATCAGTGAAAATCTGTGAAAATTTGGCCTTAATTAGGTTTCCACCTGTTGTGAAAGTGTTGACTTAGTAATTTATTTAGTTATTCCCTGTCTCTTCATTGCTTTAATCAACAATGTCTCAATATTTGTATTTATAAAAAGATAGCTTGAAAAAATTGAAAGGGAGAAAGCCCTAAGTTCACATGTAATGAACAATTAAGTGAGTCATACAAACTGGTTCTTTCTAAGTGGGATTTTAAAGACAGGCATGATTGACTTCTTTTATGGTAAAAAGTTTCAAATGTTCCTCAAGACTAATTTGGATTCTTTAGATAAAATCCTTTTCCTTGTGAAGTCTGGGGGAATTTTATGCTTTCCTTAAGTGAGACAGGAATTTCACTGTTTTTTCTGTCTGTGCATTCTTGCTCACTAAGACATCACACAGTCTTCTGTTGCAATCCATACTCTTGTTCAAAGTCAGAAAGCACTGCTTAAATTTCAAACCAAATTAAGTAGTATTATGTATGTGCAAAATACTTTACTTTTGCCTGCATATCTGTTCTAAAAAAAAATTAACAATTATTTCTAAAATTTCTTTCAGGAAGCAAGAAAATACATTTTCAAATAAGGTCTTCTCTTTATAATTGGAATTATTGAAATATTTTTCATTGAAAAAGCAGTTTCCTCAAAATGGTAATTGATTTCAAATAGCCGAAAAAGCAAATTATTTGTCATCAGCGAATAATTTGTTAAAAGCAGATGATTGACAAAAGGGTTATGGCTTTAAACTGAAGGAGGGCAGATTTAGATTAGATATTAGAAAGAAATTCTTAACTGTGAGGGTGGTGGTGCACTGGAACGGGTTGCCCAGAAAAGCTGTGGGTGCTCCACCACTGGAAGTGTTCAAGGCCGGGTTGGATGGGGCTTTGAGCAACTTCTGGTGAAAGGTGTCCCTGCCCATGGCAGGGCATTTGGAACTAGATGATCTTTAAGGTCCCTTCCAGCCCAAACCATTCTGTGATTCTGTGATATGATTCATCAAAGTCTCTCACAGGCAGTCAGAAGAGAAAAGTTCTCTACTCTTCTCAGCCTTGTATTTTTCTCCTATAGAGCTTCAGCAAATATATTTTTAGCAATATAGTTTCTTCTCTGACATGTCACATTCTGGTTTGTTTTTAATTATTGAAACTCTGGATCAATCCATATGCAAAAAAAGAAAAAATACTGTTTATTTTTTGCGTAAATTGAACTAGAATGAAGCATCTTTTCAGCTAGCATACTTATAAGAGGGCAACTAAGTCCTGCAAACATATTTTGGAGAGGGGTTTATCTCGGACCAGTGAGGGTCAGATAGGAATTGTGCACATTTTAAGAGATCAGGTCTATGCCAGTAACTGCAAGATCGTTGGAAAAGCTGTGATGCAGGCTGAGTCTCAGCTGACTATGGAAAACAACCCTCAATATCTGGTGTTGGCCTCTCCTATTAGGCTAAACCTTAGTGTGGAAAGACCAGTGTATTCCTAGTGCAGAACATGGACTAACATTTGCAGATGTGAACAGTGAATGAGGAGAGACCATTACACGAGGTCTGGGACATTGCATTATGCCACCTCCTCATGGTAGCAGATACAACACCAGTAACAGGGGCAAGATAGCTGTTTCACCATGGTAAGACACTTCTGAATTACTCTGATCCCTGACATTTTGTATGGACCTTACAAAACTGTAACACAAGTTACAGTGCTCACTGTGCAGTGCCCATGTCTAAACTACAGACACATAATATTTATAAAGCACAAAACTGAAGACCACTGTGTAATTGCCTTAAGTGATTTTTCTCAGTAATTACAACTTAGTTACTGTGCTGATTAGATGAAGCTTCAAGCCAAACAAGATAATGTGAAATATACGAATGCTGAGATGAGCACAGCTATTGATAAACAATGGTGTTAGAACAAAATAGTGCTGTGGAAGTTGAGATAAATGAATCAATACAATCAGAAGTAAAGGAAAGATAATGTTTCTACATGAAAGCTGTATGATCTGAGATTCCTGAAATTAGGTGTCATTAAAGAATTATGAAAGCAAATAGTGCTATGATGTCCGACGCTATGATTGGACATTATATTATAAACACAATGGCAATAGTAACTGTACTGCAAGATTAAAAAAATACAAACAGGACCTGGACTTGAATCATCTATTGCCCTGTTTCCTTGCTGAGGGGAAAAAAAAAAAAAAAAAAAAAAAAAAAGAGAAGAATGATAATCATTGAAGAAGGAGAAAGAGCATTCCCCCTCTCTCATTGTATAATTTGCCACAGACCTTCACTGCCTATGGCATACACCTCTATTCCAAAGGCTGCAAGGAGGGAGTCCATGGGTGTGCTGAAATATCTTCCTGCCACTTGGGAAAACTAATTGCAATGAGAAATGTTTCTAAGTGTTTCTCACAGTTCCTTGTGTGGGTAGCTACAGGCTAATTCTAGACAGTCAGGTGCCACCTTTGCATTTATTTTATTAAGGTGTGAACTTCTAAAGTGGGAGAATAGTTAGTGCCAGAACTAATTTAGAAACATTTAAATATGTCTTTTTTTATAGCAATAAAACCTAACTGCAATGTTGGTGATCAGGCTAGCTTCCCCTGCACTTGACTCAGCAGTACAGTATTTGCATGCAGGTATAGCGGTCTGTGATGCACAAGTCAGGTTTATGTTCTCATGTTCTTTTATCCTCCTTCTAAATAAACTCATTTATTTCTTCATTCAGCAGAAAAATCATCTCCAATTTCTAGGCTCCTAGATTTGTGACATGTTCTTAGATTTTCAGAAAAGTATTTTGTATATGTTTTGCATTGTCAAGTGCCCAAAGAGCCACTTCTTTACTTTCAGCCTCTGCCTGAGAAGCATCATCGCTGTCCAGAATGAAATCTGAGCCCAGTTGCTGCAGTACTGGAGAAAAATGCCCTTTTGCAACAATAGTTATGTGCACCAGCAAATACTCCACATACGGTAGATTATCAGGATGTTCCAATTTTTATATGCACTCACCCACAGATCAGAAATAATTTTGGCTAGATCATCCACATATACAGTTCTCTAAGGTAGCTGGCAGTACTCAATATGAAGATTTTGTAAGGAGAGTTAATTCTTACATGTGGAACATGCCACCAGGACACGCTGGGGTCAGGAAGCAGCTGGAGACCTGGAACAGCAGAGGTTCCTGGGTGTGCAGAGCTGGGCTTCACGGCCTAGACCCATCCCACAGTCCCAGCCAGGGAGTAGGGCCAGGGAGGGGCAGCCCAGGGTAGACCCAGACCCAGGCATCAGGCACCTCCATGGAGATGGGGATGGAGCAGAATGTCAGCCTATGGATGGGCATCTGGTGAGGCAAACCATTAGACCAGTTAGAGGACTATTCATGGCACTAAACACAACATTTAGCAGTAAGGCACATGTTGTCTCAATATGTTGCATAAGTACTTGAACCACCAAAGGGACAAAGCAAAACTGAATAGTTTGAGCCACAGAACAGAGAAGTCACTTTCTTCATAATATACTACAAATATAAGGAAATCATACACAGAGTTTTCCTTGAAAATTTGAAGAGACCCTTTACCTCCCCTGCAGTGGAAGCACTGGAGATTTGCTTGATTTCCAAAATGGGAATTCACCCAGAATAATTAAATGGGATGCACAGTCTGACTTTTAGCTTTGTGCAGTCCCGGCACAGGTTACATGTACACCTAAATTGCCTACAGTATTGGGAGTATTTTAGTGATTCCCAAATACTATCTTTTTTCCCACATAGGACAACAATAATGCCATTAGTGCCCTTTACATCTCTTTAAAGGGCAAGAAGTTCCCATTGACAGTTATGCAACCTGCTTGGCAAGAATGGGTGACTAGAGAGGGACAGCTTAGTCTTACATTGCTGTAGAAATCTCTACCTTCTTATTTACACTATTTCTAAATGATTAGTTCTAAAAGTAGCAAAAAGATTTTGAGATAGTTTTGTCCCAGTTCTCCTCCCATTCTTCCAAATGCCTGTGTGTTCTCCAAACTGCCATCCTGTTTCAGCTCAAAATGCAGCTGATACTTCTCAGGATGCCTGAGAATTCTTCCACACAAAGTCAGTAGGTTTTGTATGACTCCCTGTAATTCAGTAAAGAATTAGTTCAGTGTTGTGGGAATGGACAGTTACTTTAACATAAAGATTTCCTTTTTTCTAGGCGAGGATAACTGCAGATTGGTTTTCTTTTCCTACTTGCAGTTAGTAAAGATTGTGTACTGTGAATGACTAGCATTTAACATGTGAGTAAGAACATTCAATTACCTTTTTTTAAAATTATTTTTAAATGAACATCAATACAGCTTCCTAGCGCCAATGCCTGGTTGCTGGCATGTGTTTATTTTGGGTGGTAAACAACAGCCTATTCCAACAGTGTGCACGCATTAAAAATAAATAAATAAATAAAAAAGATACATGATGTAAGAGAGAAAAGAGAGAAATTTGCCTTTTAATTACTGGTAGGAACAATTAGCAATCCTTCAGAAAGTGGGAAAGAGTGAAGAGTGCAAAACTGTGTATAAATTTAGCAAAATTTCTCCTACTGCACTGATTTTTTTGTATACACATATTTTTTAAGGTGGAGTTGATTTGTGGCATAGTTTGCTCTGATGTATATATATATTAATTCTACATTTAACATTCTTTATAAGAGGCTTGGTGGTCAGTCAAAATGTCATGTATATGGAATATGCATTTAACATAACCCAGTAAGAAGTAGAAATCCTCTATGACATTGAAAGTAAATATTCACCATAGAAGAAATACAAAAATTTTCACAAGTAAGAAAATACACTTGTTGGAAACTTGAAAGGAGCATTGAAACCCCTTCAAGAATTTGAATGTTATTTTCCTATTAAAAATAATGTAGGTAGACATCCCAGATTCCTAAAGATCTTGTAAGGTCTCAATACATATGGTCAGTGAAAAACACTAGAGTAAAGAAAAGAGAAGAAAGGACGTATAAATTGTATGTCTTATTCTTTGTGCTTGTAGGACTACCATAGAGGATTTTTCATTCAGTATATTTTTATATCTTTGAAATCACTAATTTAAAAAAAAAAAAAAAAAGAAAGAATAGGAACATGACAGCTTCAAAAGTCCAAGAAATCAAAACATAAAAATTTTTTAATTTTTCAAGACTTAAGGGCTTTGAATTAGGACAATACTGTTCAAGAATTTTGAGAGATATGGAAAAAAAGTATTCTTTCCTTATTTGTGTTACCTTAACACATGGAAAGTTTCCTGCTTAAATGCTCAGTACAAAATTATTACCTCAACTCTGAGAATATCAAGAATTGCAGCCACTTGGCAATGCCTGCAAGCCAATGACCATAACTCTTTATAAGGTACAGGTGTTCCTAATGAGGGATGAAAGTACAGAAGTAAACTTTGCTCTCTGTCCTGTCCTGTTCTGAGTAAACTTGTGCTCTTCTGGTATCCTTAAGTTCTTAAAATATGGAAGGGACCGCTTAAGATAGTATTTCATGAATTTGTAATACAGTTAAATTTGTAGCTTTGCATGAGTAAATGGATGTTTTCTTTTTAATAATTCTTCTTGATTGAATAACTCTTGGTGTGCAAAAGTACATTTTCTGGATGTTTTTAAAAAGTGATATTGCAGGGATTAATCATGCAGTTTGTACTTGGATGGAATTCCTTCTAAAGTCAATGGCATCCTTGCCTAAATGCACAATGTGGGAGCATGCCCAAGAAGAGCGTTCAGTGCTCATAAGGCACTTGTCCTTGTATTCTGCTGTTAGTCCAAATGCAAAGTCTGGCACTGCATCTCTTGACATGTACTGTTCCCCTAACTCTGTCTAGAAACAAGCTCTTTTCTACGTAAAATATTTTTACTCTCTCAAGTCAGTATAACAAATAATACAAGGAAATATAATTTTCTCTGAAAAGTTATTAATTTGAAGATGCTGTAAATTTGCAAATTCTGACATATGCCCCTTAAAACTTGTGCATCCGCTGTTTTTATTTTCATTATGAAACAGAATATATTCATGGTGTTTAAAAATGTTCTATTCCAGCAGAAATATGGCTTTTAACCAAATAAAAATGTAAAGCCAACTTGCTCTAAAATCCATCTGGTTTTCATTTTCTTATAATCTATAATCAGGAAATCCATTCATCCACGACATATAATTTTTATGCTTTCAAGTGGATAGTGAAATGCAATGTTCTGCACAGAGTCACATCTAAATTGATAATTGTCCAGGCAAAGTGTAATTTTAAAGTGTAGGATGAATGAAGGTTTAATTTGTACATTAGAAGTCTTATACTATTTTTTATTGCCTCTGAATGTAAATGAGGCTATTCTGTTCAGTCAATTTTTCTGAAGGTGGGACAACTGCTTCAGAGCAGGCCACAGCCCTCTTGAGTTAAAAGGATACAGTTTAAGGAGCTGGTTTAAATGCAGGCTCTTCTTAACTGTAAACCACATGCATGCATTCATCATTGATTTCCAAATGATGGGTTTCTGTATCACTGGTTTAAGGTCCACAGTCTTACATTCCTGAATCCTCATTATATCAGAAGAATAACAATTTGGTGACTGGAAAGAGGAATGATTATTACATGGCTCCAAAATGTTAGATGGCATAATATGCCATGAACAGGAGAAATCTCCTGGTAAAGAGACGATGGCAATAGTTCTTTAAAAGAATTTGATACTTTTAGATATAAATGTAAGAAATCTGATCACTGTTCAAACTATTTGACATCAGTAGGTAAATAAAATAAAGGTCAGATGAAAGTTTCTGAAGAGTTAAGGTTTGTGCAAAAGCATTCTGTCTCTTAGTGTTTAATAGTGAATTAAATTAAGTAAATCTTATGTAGAAAACGGGAGTTCTTCTTGTAAGAGGTTTTATTCTCCAAAAATCACAATTAGAAACAAATATATAGAGTACAGTGCATTCTGTTTTGCTATATGTCTGCTTCAAAGACTTTCATTGTCACTCTATGAACAAATCCTCATCATACAACAGATTTAACAGGGAGTTTTACGCAGTAAATATGTCCTGTATGAAATCAACACTAGAGAAAATCTACTTTTGCTTCAGTTCCTCCTGTTGATCACTGCTCAACACATTACTTTTTTAGTATTCAGTTTGTAAAAGATGAATTTTTAAAAGGCTCTGTGGTTTCTAGCAGAAAATATTGTCATACATTCAAAACGCCCCTTCTAATCTCACTGCCTCTAGTAGCACATGGCATTAATTAGAGTATAATAGGTAACCAATCCATGTTGAGACCATTGTTTGTTTTTTAAAAAAAAGCCTACTGACACAAAATGGAAAATTCTCCACAGCGTTCTGCTGGTATAGCTTGATAAGTGTAAAATACACTTATTTTCATTAACATTTTATGTTACTAACTCTAAGATATTAGGAAAATAAACAACAGGATTAACTATGAAAAATATTTTAATACAAAATCTCTGAAGTGATCTGCATGCTTTTAAGTTTTCATTTTTTTGTAAAGGCCTGTGAGATCATGATAATGAAGAAGCATGTGAACAAACAAGCCAGGCCAGAGCAGTTACTAAAGGTACATCACAAATACAGAAGTCAAGCACTGTTTGATAATTTTCCTGTGTCCTAAGCCTAGTGTTCACAGTTCAGGGTCCTCCACAACCTGAAGTGGTGTTTTTGTATTTAAAAGCCTTTCACAGATTTTATTTCTGTGGATTTGCTGATCTGATAAATACAATTAACTGATGTGCTTGAGGTTTAAAAACACGATTTAATCTTAATCATGCTTGGACCACTTCATTGCCCTTAACCACAAAAGCGAATCACTCTCACGTACTGTCATTTTTATGCCCACCTCATAGACATTATTGAATTTAGTTCCATAATCCATTTATGTCCTTTAGGGCTGTAAACTCCATTACATTGGCAGGGTGGGGGGAAGTGAGATGCTTCTTCTTCACTGACTTTGGTACTACAGAGGAAATTTGAAGGTCCAGGGTTTCTGACCCGCAGGGCTCTGCCACTCTCACTAGCTCATCTTCTCACACGAATTCTAGGTTGTGTGTCACAGCTCCCGAACTATGAAAAAAAGCTGAGCACAGAACAGCAAGTCTTTCCTAGCATGTTTTTGCTAGGTATTTGTCTGTGAAAGTTTTCTCTTTCTGTACTGGTTTTTGTTCTATTCCTGCTCTATGATTGGGCCGTTTCTGTACCTCTCTTGAGACTATGCAGACAGAATTTCAAGGTTAGGCTAAAAATCATCTTTTCCTCCAGACTTAGAAAGGTCTCATTTTAGTGGAACAGTAGGTAAGTAATCTTATGGAAATACAGTTGCCAGTCCTATGTGGTGACAGAAGGAAACCCTTTTCTGAAAAACGCAAATTAAATATTCGCTTGTCAGAACTGTTCCTGGGACCTGCAGAAGAGAAATGAAGATGAAAGATATAGTGGCATTTTCCAAATAAAGCTCTGATCTTGCTCCCATTGACTTTAGTGTTGACAGAATCAGATCCAAAAAGTGTTGCAAAAGAGAGCCAAAATCATTTACAAATCTCTTAGTCCTCCCACTGGCTTTTCTGGAAATTATAGCCTTGCTATACTCATGCTTTGTTTAAAAGCAAAACAAAATCATGACCTACAAAGGGCTGAGTCAGGAAAGGCATGATGCTCTGTAGTTGTCGAGAAAACATGGAATAACTTTGACTTTTTTTAAGCCCTTAAATTATCTGACTTTCCTGATTCTCTTGTAAGGCAGATGTCAGATGCTGGCTGCTACAAGGGCACAGTATATTGTGTTATATACCACAGTGCTGTAAACAGAGTCATATAATAACATTAATTTCAGCACATCTCTAAGTTGTCAGCAGCCATGAGAGAAAGCATTTGAAGACCAATTGTTCCAGATATAACATGTGTTGTATTTTTCTATAAAGATGCATGACATAGGTATTTACCGTGGGGTTTTTTATTTCACATTTTTAGTGTTGAGGTTTAAGAAATACAGTGGAGTGGGGTTTCTCTCTCCTTTTTTTTTTCTTTATTTTTTTTTTCTCTTTTATTACCTAAACAGGAAATGGATATGGCAACCCCCGCAACTCACCAGGTCTGCTGGTCTCACCTGGCAATTTGAACAAGAATATGCAAGCAAAATCTCCGCCTCCTATGAATTTGGGAATGAACAACCGTAAACCAGATCTCCGTGTGCTTATTCCACCTGGCAGCAAGAATACCATGCCATCAGTGGTAAAGCATTTTCAAAGCTTTTCTTTTTTTCTTCAGATAAGAGTTACTTGGGGATTTCAAGACTGGATCAGGCAATTAGATTCTTGCTTGTTTGGTCTTTCTGTCTAACCCTTAAGGTTTGACATCAAGCTGAGAATGTAGGCTGAGCCTCTTTGATTGCTTTTTTGAAGTCATATTTACTTCCTCCCTTTTTTCTGTTAGTTGCAAAATAGGAACTGTGTCCTACACAGTCTAAACTTCTGCAGTCTCTTTCCTACTAGCTGAAAGAGCCTTTCCTGGATTTGTTATAAAGGCTGAATTTAACCCTGAGTATTCCTAACCTATGTTTTTCCTAAATATTTAGGCACACAGACTCTCAGCAAATGGCATATTAGTTGTAAATAAATTAATTTGAACTCTGTCACTCTGAGCTCCAAATTTTGTAATGATAAGAGGTAGTACATAGACAGAGCAAGAGAAAAAGAAGCATGAAATTTTGGTATCTCCTGCCAGGAGGAGTGAAATTTATGCAAGATATTGTGCTAGAAGGTTGAATTGGGATGGTTTCATGTGCATGTCTTGTAGTTCCCTTCCAAAAGTCAGTTAATGTTTGCAAGTAAATCTTTTGTGAGTGATTTAACATTTAAAGTGAGCTTAATCTAAAAAGTATCTTAACGGTAAATTTAAGTGACAGTATAAATGCAGTTTTCCGTTATGTAACAGACATTATTAAAACAACTTCCAAATTGGTTACTTTATCTTGATGGAAAATAAATTAACCATCAAACTAGAACCCCCCATAAATGTGATGCTGCCTTCTAAGCAAATAAGTACCAAATAGTCCTACAGGACAATACTCAAAGTCAACCAAGGTGGTAATAAGCTGTCTGCATCAAATTATTTACTTCAAGGCCCTTAAAACAGATATTTTCCTGGGGGATTTTGTGAGTAGTCAGGTATAGCATGACAGTCTGCAACCAGTGGGACTGTGGAAGAAACAATGAATTCTTAGAGAAAGTCTTCTGCTGAAAAATGGATAAATTGCCCCTACAACTGAGACAAACATTCCATTAGAAGGACAAATCAGAGATCTATGAGGTGTTATTTTTCCAAACTATGCTCAGAAAGTGTTTAATTTGCTACCCCTATCAGATGAAACTAAACCCTAAGCTAGACACCTGCATCCTGGTAAATATTTATATTCACTAATTTTTAACACTCCTTTCCTATGCAATCAGTCTGAGGATGTTGATCTGCTTCTGGTAAGTGGTACATCTTAACAACAAGGAAAAGAAAAAGTTATTTTTCATTACGTAGTGAAATGTTTATTGAAATAAAATGGAAAACACTACCATAATAAGTATGATGCGAACAGAAAGATCATTGTAATTTTTTTAATACAACAGTATAGAAGACCAGATGTAGTTGTTGCACATATTCAAGTTATGCCTGCTAGAATTAATCTTTCTTTGAAAGCATGTAAACTTGTATTGTTAAAGGTGATGCAGCCTTATGGTGGCTCTCTGGTCGTTTTATCCTGCCACTCACAGAATTAGAGTTCTCTAGTGTAATTTTTACAGTGCAACATCTAATGCCCTTGAGTTAAAGATAAGTGTGTAACTGCTGTGCTACCTAGGAGTCTTGAAGGTTTTTTTAATGACAAAAACTACTCTGAAATAGTCAGAGCACCATCTACTGGTAAGACTTCAGTGTTCAGCAGTCTGGAGGTGCCCCTCACTTTCAAAATCCAGTGGAGCTGGGTTTGGGGGGTTTTGTTTCACCTTTTTTTTTGTTTGTTTTGCTTTGTGGGTTTTGTTGATGTTGTTTGTGGTTGTTTTTTTTCTGTTTGAGTGAAAAGAAAAACACTGGGAATTGAGCTTATATATTTCATAAGTTTTTCACGATCTGTTCTTCTACCCACAATAAAAGCAATCTTGCAAGTTCAGTTACCTAGGAGATACTGATGTAATGTGTTACTATGGTGACAACTGGTCTCTTGAAGGCTTGTAAATGGTAGGGTTGGCAGAGTTCATCAAAGCCACATGTTAAAGGATTAATTTCTAGAAATTTGTATCAGCCTGTATTTCTCATGCACAGAACATACACAGAAAGCAAATACACTCAACTGACTTAAAACTAGTCAATAATATGTTTATTTTACTTACTTTAAAAGAATCAAAGGATAAATAACTCCCAGTCTGCTCAGTCATTGGCTACTCCAGTGGTTTCCGTAGCAACTCCTACTCTACCAGGGCAAGGGATGGGAGGATACCCATCAGCAATCTCAACAACATATGGTACTGGTAAGTATGCATGCAGGATGCAAAGAATGGGGGAGGGAGCAAGGTGCTGACAAGTGTCTATCTTAGTACTAATGAATTAGCTAATGTTCCTTGGGAGAAACTGAAAAATTCATAGCTGATATGCTTTTGCACTACATTTGCTTACTGTGTACCTGTCACTAACTTCAGACACATCTATTTTGAAGTCAACTGTCTTGTTTGAATGGAAGACTGATTTGGTAGCTTTCTTCCCTTAGCTTTAATAAAATTAAAAAAAAATGTAACTTAAAAGACAGTTCTTAGTCTTCTTTAGAAGTAATTTCATGTGGTTGAGTGCACCATCCTAACACCATGAGGGTAGTGGGAAGGAGCAGCTTCAGTGTCTCCACACCAGAGTTCAGTAACTTTGTGGGCTATCACAGAGTTACCTGGGAGGGCATAGAAATGAAACCTCCAGAGATCCATTCCAATTCCTGTTGTGTATTGCTACTGTTCAGAAACAGGCTTCCTGCTGGGTTCTGCAAGGAAGACTGTAACCAAAATATTATGTTCTTCAATTCTTTCTAACAGTGCATCTGTAGTTATGGTGGATATACAGCCTAAGAATGCTTTGGATCTTTCAAACCCAGTAAAGCCCTGCTAAATTACAGAATAATTATTAGTGCATTATTTGCTCCCAAGTTAATGAGTTGAGGGAAGAGGAAGGTTTGCTTTTTCTGCTGCAACTTAATGTGATTGGTGTAATTAAAATTAAAAGGCTTATAAAATGACATGAAAATTACTGTGCTAGTTGTTGTTTAATTGCTTCCTCTTTAATTCTCTCTTAATTATTGTCTTTCTGTTTTCAAATCCAGAATATTCTCTGAGTAGTGCAGATATATCATCTCTCTCTGGGTTTAACACAGCCAGTGCTCTTCATCTTGGTTCTGTGACTGGCTGGCAACAGCAACACCTACACAACATGCCACCATCTGCCCTCAGTCAATTGGGGTAAGCAGTGTTTTCTTTCTTTTACTGTCCTAGAATGACTTCAGTCTCCCCAGTAATTCCAAATATAAAATGTGTCAAGATAACATATCAGCACATATTTACTCTGCGTAAAAATTCCATTTTGAAAAACTGGAACTATGTATTCAATGTAAAGTTTGCTAAGTAGCTACTCTGTGTCCATGACATTTTCTCAATAGTGTACTCTCTATGTTTTAGTTTTTATTTCTTTAAATAGCATTTTTTTTCAATACTAAAACCAAGCTGAACACCTATTGTACTATTGCTATATTTGCTGTTTATGCTTTTTATTTCCAGTTACTGTAGCACAAACATTTACAGTAAACTTGAAATTTTTCTAAATATTTTCAATCAAGTAAGAATTACACAATTATTTGACCTGAGATTAAGCCTTAACCTAATCTAATAATCACATACTCCCTTCTGCTCAACTCTGACATTCAAGTTTCATTTCTTTGGAAATTATTTCTATGAGAAAATAGCATAATTAGGCCTCAGAACTGTGAGCCCACAAAAGTCATTGTGATGTGCTGGTGTTGAGGAGGACAGGTATTCCTGTCCTCAGTGGCCAATTTTGAGGCATTTATTCAAGTTTTGGAGAAGCATGCTGCTCAATCATTTCACGATCTTTAGAAGTGTGAAAATTCACAGAGAGAGATCACCTAATGCATTCTTGAACATGCAATGTCTTGGCTCATTGAAATGAACAGGTGTATGATTTTCAAAAATTCTGATATCTTCAATTTCTATTGAGTAAGAACGTAGGCAGGCACCAGTATGGCACACATAGGCCTGTATGAGTAGACATGTTTGAATTTTAAAAATTTCAGTTACAAAAATAGAAGCTGAAAACAGCAGAAGTGTATTTAAGAGGGGTAATTTAATTCAGATGCATTTGAATTTTTTTTTCAGAAAGAGGTGTTTGCACATATGCTATTTTTTCTTCATGATGGTTGCCATAATGTGAAACTGTTTAATACTATAAACGTGACTTAAACTTCAAAATTCTCCTTCTAGTTTATCCAAATGTTTTTTGTAACTTATTTTGATATCTTTACCATGTACAGACAATCTGGGCTTTTAAGGACAGCTGTACAAGTGTCTCAAAGGAAAAAAGAAATTAAAACTCATTTCTATGTAAATAATTATATATAGATACTAATGATATAAAAATATACAATTGAAGTAGTTGCTGAGATAGGAAGAAATAGTCTTAATATCTTTCTCTTACACTTCTATTTTCTTTTTGAGTTTACACCGTTTCTGAGGCAGCATTCAGACTAAAGGTTCAACTAAAGACATAAAGTCTTGGATTGAAAGCTCACATTCGATATCGATGTATAAATTTACAATAAGCTGATTGTTTTCAGTGGCATACCTAAGAAAGTAATAAGGCTATTTGGTTAACCAAAAAAATGTATAAATTAAATCCTAAACTAACTACATGCCTTTTCAGATATGTCACAAATCATGATTTGTTTCTAATCCATATCACAGAACGTCAAAGTGTAATGACTGTGGCTGTGGAATATATTCTGAGTTGCTATTTTTATTATTATTCTTTCAGTGATTTGTAAATGAATTCAGCTATGAAAGCTGCTTCACTGACAGTTCTGGAGAAGTCTTCTATCTCTGCAGAAAACCATAAACCTTTATTTTAGTCACTGAGTTCTGCATGCAAAGATACCTGTGCTAACTTTTGGATTATTTGAAAAACTTGAAATTATATAGAACATATTCAGCCCATGTCAAGCTGAGCTAGAATTTGCAGGAAGATTTAAAAATCAAACAAAATTACAGTCATCCTCATATATTTGAGAAATTACATCTAGAAAGCTTTTGACAACTTTGCTGTCTCAGGTCCTATACTGAACAGATTTGGCAACTGTGAGATGTTTGTTGTTAACAGTAGGCTGTAAAGATCTGTGGGAAAACAGGTGAGTTAGTGGAAGAGACATTCTAGTTCTCATTCAGGTTTTGTTTTTCACCAAAGCCTAAAGGTGAAAACCAACTCTACTTCTGCAGTGTTTGATAGAAGAATTTGGTTAGTAATAGAATAGGAGAGGGTTAGATGTATTAGCATTGCTCCAGATAAGTCCCCAACAATTTCAGCAGCATTGTCAGAACCATCTTTAAAGTAATTGGAAAAGATCTCTGCAACCTGGCTCTTAATTCAGGTAGACTCTGCAATTAACAGCCATACTAGTGCTGGTTTACTTGAGGGCAAATACCTGAGGACAGGGTTCATTTTCCCTGTCTGTGGAGCTTTTGGCGTTTTGCAGAGCCTGGTGAACAGCATAACAATGTAGAACCTGGATATAACTGGAACATTAAAACAAGATAGACTTTTCAACTTTTTAGGTTAAAAAGTAAAATGGTATTTTCATGGTCTTTTAAATGAGTCTGCATCTGGAAAAAGATACACACAAATTCCATTGAAAATCATTCCCTCCCAGACTTTGGGATTTGATCTGAGTATTGCTTCAATGTCTCTTACAGAGAGGGTTACTGCTTGTTTCACATGTACCAAAGAGTCTAACGGAAATTAATTGCTGATAACCAGAAGAGAAATTCATTCCAAACTTTGTAATAAAGGATTCAAATTTTTTAGTCACAAATCCATTACATGGAAATTCCAAATTTCCAAACATGGAAATTTTCCAAAGTCATATGTACTGTTGACTTATTCTGTAACCCTTAGATAGCAAGATTATTACTTAGCAATGATTACTTTTGTTTATATAATAACTGCAGCTAAATATAGGCAAATATCCTCCACTGAAGCATTTTTACTGAAAAACTTATCCACAGTGACATCATGTTTAACGAATTTGTATCAGTTCTGCCAATCTGCTTGTTTTGAATAAAAAGCTCATATATTTCAGGTTGAGCCTTTTATTCTTATGCCTGTATTGGGAATAAGATGTTCCAGTGATTCAGTTTCATGTTACTATTTGTTTAGAAAGGTCTTCTTAAAAAGTGTAAATCCTAATGTGTGAGAGCTAATCAAAATACCTTGACACAGAAATTCTTATTCTGCTGTTACTTTGACCAAAAAAATATATATTAAAAAAACCCAAACAACAACAACAAAAAAACCTACCTAAAGAAAAAACAAAGGGGAGGAAGGTTGCATTTTTAGCAAGTCAAAAATATCCTCTGTTCTCTTACCTACAAATTAGCACATAACTAAAGTTGCATAACTAAATTTTGCAGTGAATTTTCAATGGTTCATTACTTTATGGGGAAAAATTCCATGAAATGAGAAAGTAAACTAATTTAAAGATGCAAGTGTGTAGGTATGTCAGGCTCCGTCTTCCTTCAATAGACTACTTTCTCCTCCTGGAAAAGCCTACCTGGTGCATGTTCATATCCTCACTCATCACCTACTCAGACCTACACTTCTACCTGTGCATGCTGAGCTTCAATACCATTTGGAGATTCAAACAGATGGAGACACACACAGAACTGATCTCACTGGCATCAGTGAGGACCAAACTCCCTTCCAAGCTCATGACACCCTGTCGTGCTCCCCACCTCTCACACAGCAGAGCTGTGTAGTTCTTCCACGTGGAACCCAGATAGGAACCAGCATTTCTCCGTATGCCCATTATAATCTAAATAAACATCACATTTTCACTACACTGGTCTCAACAGGAACTGCTGTGCCAAATTCAAACATTAATTTTCTTCATTGTCCCCATGAAATGAAGTATTTTCATACAATATATGGAAAAAGGTGATGATGTCAACATGAGTGGACTACCGGGCACCTATTGAGTGCACATAATTATACACAAACATTTGAAGTAATTTCCTTTATTTTCTCAGTGGGTTTCCTGTATTCAAATCTTATTTGTTTTCCAGAGAATTTAGTGTAGGTTTGAAATGATAAAAACAGATTGTGCTTGAACAAAAGTCATATAATTATGTGAAGCAACAGTGTAAAATATGCATTGATACATATCAGTGCGAACAGCTGTTTGTAAATACACACACATGTATACAGGAAATTAAATCATTTTGTAACAGGCACAATTCTCTTTTTTTATAATAGACCTTCTATTCTAAATAGAGATCAATCCTCTGTTTAGAATATGGGTCTAAAGGCTGCACCTAAGTATGTATTATTTCACCATTCACATATATGTGTAACAGTGGGTTTCCCTTGTAAGAGACCATTTTAGCTTAGATGAGATTCTCAGAAAAATATTTCAGAAAATGTTAATGAAATAATGTAAATTACAGTCCAATAAATAGATATTAAAACTCGGAAAAAGTTTCAGCAGGAGAAGACTATATCTAAAAAGAAAAAAAAATATTGTGAATAAAAATAATTACTGCAATTTATTTATATTGTTTTAAACCTCAAAAATTCAGTCCTGACCTGCCAAAATGACTTCTTAAACTTTTTAAAATTTATTTAAAAAAAAAATGTTCAAAATGCAAATCAACCTGAAGCATTTATAAAACTGCCTCCAATTTGTATGCCAGGTATTTATGTAACCCTGCTAGTGAATCACAAGGAGTCTGTAGAAAAGTCTATAGAAATGCGTTCTCATACTCACTTCTGAAGCACTCTTAAAAAGGCAATATTGCAGTACAGCAATACTAGCTATCTTTCATTGAAAATTCAGCTTATCCCTCTAGATTTATTCCGTTGGGGGCTGTCACACGATAGAATGCAAGTATGTTCCATGTGAACACAATTGACTGAATATGGTTATTTTTATCTAGCATGGGTTTTTTAGTTATCCCCAGCATGCAAAGTGACATGTCATTTGATCACATCAAACACTTCTAAATCAAATCCGCAGGCTCCACCATCCTTTATAATGGGACGTTCGGGTTTAGCTATAAGCTTAGCATCTAAAATCATATGTAATCTTCTCATACATGCTAAACTGACAGCTTGTTTACTCAGGTAAAGTCCTAGGATCTCCTAAGCACCTGAAAAATTAAGTCACTGGAAATGAAAAGCAAAAGAAAAAAACGGCATAAATGTATATTCGATTCTTGTTGGATTCTTTTTAACAAGTTTTCAGGAAGAGTGGAATATTCCACTAAGTTGGAATGGCAAAGTCTTATATTTACAGTGTTCTCTATGTGTTAATTTAATATCTACAAAAGCAAAAGCAAAGAAAATGTACTCTTTACAAAAAAAAAAACAAAACAAAACCACAATAAAAATAAATGCTACATTTGCTACTGTTAGTGCTATTACTCCTGAACTCTATAATTTATGAAAGGGCTTGTTGCAGATTTGGCACTATCATCTGTATAGGAATGAAGGGTAGATAAAAGCCATTGAAGGTAGAGCATCCTGTTCTCTTTAGTTTCTAACAGGATCCATTCATTATTAAACACTACAGTAATTCCTGATAAAAGCAACTGATATCATTCAGTATTGAAGCCATGTAGTTTTATTTTAAATCTGTCAGAAGAAAAAAAAATCCATTTTGTCCTTCATCACAGTAGTAAATGTTGGTTAAACTAATCTCAGTTCTCAATTGATGCGATACCAGGAAAAGTGGAGTATTTCAATAAATGAAAAGACCACATCTAAACTTAACTGTGTCTTCTACATGCTTAAAAATTGCTTCCAAATCCCAGGGTTGCATCTTCTTGCATTAAAAATGCCTGCATATGGCTTTGGGTTTAAAATCCTGTGAAGCCAAGTGGTCTGTTGCCCCTACTGCCTTCCTCCCCATGTATAAATAAACACTCATGAGTAGAAACCTTGAAACTGTGTTTCTGGGGTTAGACACTAACTTCAACCTAGCAGATGGTCTCTGAAGTGGAACTTGGAACATGGAACTTGCATGTCGAGAACTCTATTTTAATAACAAAAGGTCAGGTTTTGCCAGGAGGTGGTGCTTTTGTACAAAATATTTTGCCGATACAAGTGAGCTCATTTTTCCCAGACATAATGCATGTTCTCAGTATTCACTCTCCTCCCTGCTTGTTTCATCTTTCTTCTACCATTACCTGTCCACAAAAATGCACAGGGGAAAAAAAAAAGACCTTAGAATAATTATACAGCTTGCCTTGAAAAAGTTAAAAAGTTTCAGTGTAGTATTCTGTCTGCTAGCAGCATTCTCTGAGCTCGTCTCTCCTACATACAAACAGTATAGGCCTCTGACTCTACTTTTCAGCTTCTCTTTGGTAGTTTATGCAAAAGTGTTCTGGATTGAATTACAGATTCATAGATTTAAACCTTAGAATCATATCTCAATCCTCACATGTCTATGCTATTTTATTCCTGTCAATGCTAGGACCAGTAATTTTAACTCTATTCTGAAAGGTAAAGGTGTAAAAAGTACCAGGCCAGATTTCTTTTTGTTTCTGTTTTGCATCTGAAGTCACATGTCAAAATGAAGAGCGATAAAAGCAGTTGGGTGCATTCAAGTTAATTGGATTCATCCCAGCATAAAGCCCATGCCTCCCCTGTCTCAGCCAGTGCATACACACACACAGCATTAGTTACACAGAAACCTGCAGGTGGTTCCAACAGTGCAAAGGCTCGCTTCACCAAAGTTGTGGTGACACTTGATTTTAAAATAAAAGGAGACAGAGAGATTGAAAGCAAGACGTCCTTCCAAACTGAGGTCATGTCCCACTCAAGTCAACCACATTGTGGTGCTTCCACTCCTGGAATTCGTGAATTCTGCCTGTACAACTGTCCCCGTGCTCTCTGTGTGCGCTTGTCCTGCGCGAGCCTTTACACTGGTGTTTTGTGTGAGTGTTTGTGCATATCTGGGGGCTCCATGCCTCCTCCGTCTGTAACTGGGTTTCCTTTCCTCCTACAGAGCTTGCACTAGCACTCATTTATCTCAGAGTACAAATCTCTCCCTGCCTTCTACTCAAAGCCTCAACATCAAGTCAGAACCTGTTTCTCCTCCTAGAGACCGTACCACCACACCATCGAGATACCCACAGCACACGCGCCATGAGGCGGGGAGATCTCCTGTTGACAGTTTGAGCAGCTGTAGCAGTTCCTATGATGGAAGTGACCGAGAAGATCACCGGAACGAATTCCACTCCCCCATTGGACTCACCAGACCTTCGCCGGACGAAAGGGAAAGCCCCTCTGTCAAGCGCATGCGGCTCTCTGAAGGATGGGCAACATGATAACATTATTACCTATTAGTTGGTTTTTTTTTCTTGCAGTGTGTGTGTGCTATACTTTAAGGGGGGAGGGGGGAGGGGTCGATATGCATTATATGTGCTGTGTGTGAAAAAAAAAAGTCAGGTACTCTGTTTTGTAAAAGTACTTTTAAATTGCCTCAGTGATGCAGTATAAGGATAAACAGAAATGCTGAGATAAGCTTAGCACTTGAGTTGTACAACAGAACACTTGTACAAACTAGATTTTAAGGCTAACTTCTTTTCACTGTTGTGCTCCCTTGCAAAATGTATGTTACAATAGATAGTGTCATGTTGCAGGTTCAACGTTATTTACATGTAAATAGACAAAAGGAAAACATTTGCCAGAAATGGCAGATCTTTACTGAGAGAGAAAGCAGCTGTTATGCAACATATAGAAAATGTACAGATGTTTTGACAGACCCAGCGGTTGGGTGGCCATGAATTGATGCTAGAAAGAGACTGGGTCACCTAACATACTGAAAATACTCACAAACATGCAAGCATATTTTTAGAGTATGGGACTCATTTAAAAAGGATCAAAACGTTTAAAGAGGACCATACTTGTAAAAATGTTGAGTTCGAGGGCTGACATTTAATTTTAAAAATTCTGGGTCTGCATCACTTATTAAATAAAAAAAAAGGTATACAAATATGTACATTACATTTTGCTTATTTTCATATTAAGAAGTAAGACAGAGTTTGCAAAGCATTTGTGGCTTTTGTAGTTTCCTTAAGCCAAAATGTGTTCTTTTTTCCTTGAAAGCTTTGCTAATCTTTTAAACAGTCCTGAAGAAACAAACAAAAAAGGACTTTTTGTATAGAAAGCACTACCCTAAGCCTTGAGGAACTCCATGCTTTGCTAACCAAGATAACTGTTTTCTCTTTGCAGAAGTTTTGTTTTTGAAATGTGTATTTCTAATTATATAAAATATTAAGAATCTTTTAAAAAAATCTGTGAAATTAACATGCTTGTGTATAGCTTTCTAATATATATAATAATTATGGTAATAGCAAAAGTTTTTGTTATCTTAATAGTGGGGAATTATATTTGTGCAGTTGCACATTTAACTATTTTCTTTCAGTTTTCTTTTACTGCATATACATTTTACAGATCAAAGTCAGCTGTTGAAAGACTGATCTGTAAACAGACTTTACCCACAGTGTAACAAACTAAATCATTTTAATACAGCATTTTACAATCATTTGGGTGAACTGCGATCCATTGTATATACTGATTAGTTCTTTCATGCTGTTTTGTGCATTGTACAAGTTAAGGGCCCTTCTATTACTTAATGTCCTGCGTATCTTGTAGTTTTCCATGGGTTAAATGACAAAGTGGCGTAACTTGGCCCTTTCTCATTAATGAAGCTGGTATTCTGCCTGTCAGAATTGGGTGTGCAGCTCGAACGGCTGTCAGCTACGTGAGTGCAAGTGAGTATGTGCTGAAGCAGCAGAGAGAGGCAAAGGGAGGGATCAGCACAAACGTGCCTTGTATAAAGATTACTCCCCTCTCTCACAGACATAAAACTTCTAGAGACATCATCAATTAAAGGATCATTCAAAGTCGATTGATCTTACACAGCCAATGTTGGCCATCAGGTCCCTGGTTCTCACGGACCTCTGCAGTCACGTCATCTAACAGTGGGCATGTTGTTGAGCAACGCTCCCTGTATGTTTACACCGGAGCAGGACTTGCTTTAGCATATGGCATCCACATTTTGTCCAGCCTCATATTGTTCCTTTGACTATAGATTGACCAGAGGGAATGTGTCATTTTCTTCAAGTCCCTCTTTGTCCCTCTTGTTTATTAGAAAAAAAAATGGTGTATTCAAGTGTTTCAGTTTAATCTTTCTGTTGGAGGGGAAGTGTTTAAGCAAAATGTTAGTGCCATAGTAAAACTGTAATATATCTCCTTTTTTCAAGAGTCCTTCCAGGTCTCACCTACATACACTGACACCATGATGAAGGATATAGCTGCGGCAGTGAAATGTCAACACAAAATATTTTGTTAAGGGAAATCCACACTCTTTTTTCCAGCTATGTGTGCAGTTGCTGTGCACTGCTCAATGATGGAGTGTACCTCTTTGTAGTAGAGAATGATGATCAGACTACGGTGTGCATTAGGACATAGGCTCTTCACTTATCATGACTTTACAGAAGCCTGCCTTACAGGCACTCTCAGCCGTGCAGGGGCTAGTGTATAATCTGGAAACTCCTTAAGCAGAATACTGTGCTACTAATGCGTCTATCTTATCTCGTGGAGCAAACTGCAGGGTAAACAAAGATACGCATGTTTAAAAAAAAAAAAAAAAAACCAAAAAGAAAAAAGCACAAAAAGAAAAAAAAAGTCAAATGGGGCCCATGATTAAGTTTAAAACACAAAAAGACCTGTTTTTGAAACCACTTTCTTCACCTTCAGATGAATCTATACTCATAATCTCTTCTGAGAATTTTAAACTTTGGTGTGTCAAAAATATGCAAATATATCACAAATGTACCTTGTCATTTCAAGAAAAAAATACAACTTTATCGGTATTGTAGTAGAAACTTGTCAGTGGGGAAGGGGATTTGGTCTATTGATATATGAAAAATAGCCATATTAATAGTTTACCTTGCGATTTGCCTCAGCAACGCATGAAAAAAAAAAGAAAGATATCATATTTAATGAAGATGCAGTGTAATATATTACTGCAAGTAACTAAGCAGAAAGTAGCGTGAAAAGTATTGCCTGGGCAATTTATATTAACTCTGACAGTGATTTTTGTATAAACACAAGTAGAACAGAATCACGTGAAAACAAATGCCAGTCAGCCCTCTTGTTCCTGCTGCAGAGGGCAACTAACTTATACTGGCAAAATTGTGGGGGATAATGCATATTTGCAAACTGATCTAATGATAAGAAGCACAACTTTGATTGTGAAGTCACTTTCTGTAAACTATAACTGTCTACCTTTCTTGTTCCTTTATCTGTACCTTACCATTTATTGTATTTGCAAAGCTAATTTGGGTTTATTGTGTGATTCCTTTGTATTTAAGGAGTTTGGGGCAGAGCCCTGAAAGAGTATTAACATTTACTTTACCTTAACCCATGCTATATAATGTTTTAGGCAACATTCTTAATTGTAAGTTCAAACACCTGAAGTGGCATTCTGGACATCTGCAAGTATTGTTATAGCTAAGCTAACCCCTATTAAAAGGTGTTGTCAGTTAGTGTTTAATTGCTGGTGACAATTATATGATATATCCTATCTGCACAACATGTATATTGTATGCATTGAGCCATTCGCAGTAAAGCTTTTGTCATTTCAGTGTCTTTCAAAAGTTGCGTTTTATAACAAAAATGGCTTATATTTTTCCCAGAAGAGGAATTTAGCAATTTTTAATGAATAATATAAAAACTATCTGTTGTCCTCAGATCTTTTTCAGGTAAGGTGAGCATACGAATAGAAGAACTCATGGGCTGTTTTCAAGGATGTCAACCCTTTTGTATTTTATGTGTTATCCTATATACCCTCTTTTATCTATAGTCTAACAGCTGTTTTGTTTTCCTTCTTACTTCGCGTGGAAGGTAAATGCTTTGTAATTTTTTAAAAGCCACTTGAAACCTCAATAAAGGCTGTTGCCTAAACATGGCATACTTCATCTGTTCCTGTTTGTGCCATCTGCTGTGATGTCGTCGGTTATATGGCATTAATTTCTGGCCACTACAGGTCTCTTGAAGGACTGATGGAACATTGGTGTCTGTTAGAATGCTTCAGACTGTAGATGTAATAAAAGGCTTTTGTTAATATATTTTAACCAAAGATGTGGAGCAATCCAAGCTTTGAGCCACAGACTTTCTGCATCAAAAGTATCTGTTTGATTATTTTCATAATCAGATGTTGCATTTCTGCCTTCCCTTGTCATACCTCAGGCTGATCCGTACCTCAGTTTGATTCAAAAAAAGGTCAGTTAAGTAAGTCATTAAAAAAAAAAAATTAAAAATAAAAAATGCAGTACCAGAGTCCTTTGTGGATTAACTATTATCAGACCTGGGTTACTGCAGGCATTACACTTGGATTGCTTCAGATGGTTTGTTGTATCCTTTTTTTTTCTTTTTTTCTTCTCTTTCATGGGGATTTGCTTCCATAAAACAATGGTGATAACAAAATAGCTTGTAAATGGGAGCATACAAGCATTTGCAACAAATATTAAAGTAGAGGCTCACAGCGGCATAAGCTGGACTTTGTCGCCACTAGATGACAAGATGTTATAACTAAGTTAAACCACATCTGTGTATCTCAAGGGACTTAATTCAGCTGTCTGTAGTGAACAAAAATGGGAAAATTTCAAAAGATTCTCCTGCTGGAAATAAGGTATAATTTGTATTTTGCAGACAAATCAGTAAAGTTACTGGCTTTCTTAGTGATACGGTGTCTGTGGTGCATTTTTTTATTAATTTTAATAGTGTTCAGTTTTCACTGGTTTGCACTGTAACACGTGAAAGAATCAGCACTTTAACTGCCAGCAGCTGCCTCAAGGTCCCACTACCCATTACTTGTGCTTACTTTGAAAGCTAAGCACCTTTTTCTAGCACACATCACCCCACCCATTTAGAGAAACTCCGTTTTTGCTCTGGAGTCAGTGTCATTTGGAATGAGGCCATCTGAATCTGTCTTTGTCTGATTAGCAGAGGACTTAGTGACTAAACACCAAAAACCAGGCATTATCTCACCTGACAGGGAATGAAGACTCCTCTACATACGTGTCTTATGAATCTACCCTTGGAGAGGAACGTGCAAAAACCCTTGAAAAAAAAGCACATTTTGTGTTAAAATAATACATCATTGGTTCTATGCTCTGTCTACATTCTCCAATATAACTGTATAGGGACTGTGTCAGAATTAATCTATTACCCTTTATGGACTTTTTTCTATTGAGTTTTTTAATATTTTTTTACTGACTAATATTTATAGTTTTGTAGTCTAAGAATAAAAAGAGTCTCTTTATTTTAACAAGATGTGTTTTCATGCCAGAGGCAGGCAAGCTATTAATAACTTAATGTGGCTGGTGAATGTGGTAATTTCAAAAATAACATTACAAGGTCTAGTTTCTAAAGATTTTTATGAAAGAAAACAGCTGTGCTGTTATTTACTTGTTCCTTTTCATGACAATTTCTTTTAAGACAAATGTTTCTAGTATTGCAGTGTTGGACACAGCATAGTAATTGGATGCTAAAACAAAGATTAAATGTCATTGGTTTTCCTATAATACATTTTTTTCAAGTAAATCACTTTTTTGTCATCATCGGCAAGAATAAGCAAAATATTTCTGAAAATGCAGTTGAAGTGTAATAGTCTTAGAAAATTTATATCCTGGAGTCCTTCCTCCTGCAATCAATCATCTGTGTGATTACTACTGATAATTCTATACCTGCACTGGAAAAGGAATTACTTAGGAAATAGAGTCTGTTATATACTTTGTTCTGTTATTTATTACTCCAGAAAAAATTAACCAAAAATATACTGTTTACTTTGCTTTAAACTCTGCGAACTGTATTTATAAACAATTCTTAAAATTGTGTTACAATGGAAGGGAGGAGGTCACTGGTTCTTTAAATAAGCTGTTTCACTTTAGACTCACACATCTTCCTAAAAACTAATTGTGAAGTGTACACTCAGGGATAAATAAGCCACATACCTTCTCCATCCAGAGTGTTTGCTTTTCCCAAAAAGTTGGGGCTTTTGTTTTCTTTAGCAAAAATCAACATAGCATCTCTGTAGAACTGGGGAACTATGCTGAGACAGTTCCTGCATGTGTCCCATAAAGGAGAGCACAGACTTAGCAATGTGGCTCATTCCTACCTAACCCTTCCTCAAACACAAAGCCTACATTTCCAGAGGAAAAATACTTGGGATGAGAGAATCCAAAGGAGAAATGATTTCAGAACGATCAGATTATTAAGTCTATAAGCAGCAAAAAAATATTATTCCTATCTCTGTTGACCTGTTCCTCATTCATTCGGTGGGAATTTACCCAAATGTATCAAGGTTTTACCCACTCCCATCTAAACCGATATATGGAAGTCCAGCTTTCTGGAGTCCCTGATTTTGGGAAGCTCAGACTGCTTAGCCATAGGGCTACATTTATTTTGTACTTATCTGCTGCACTTGGTGCTTTACGTTAAGTCAGAGCACCTACAAGAGGTAAATCTATAGTGCTTTCTCTGCAGTCCATGTAAACACATCCAAGATAACTCTGTTTTTAGTAGGTATTTTGGTTAGCAGTAATATTTGTACTGTTGAGGGTATTTCTTCCTCCTCTTCCAGCAGATTTTGTAGCATGCTTTAGATCCGTTCTGCATCACCTTGATAGCTAGAGATACTGAAGGCTGACATGAGGGTACTCATGTGAATGCTGAATTTGAAATTAATACATTGCTTCTGAAGGCTGCAAAGTGTGCTATTGTAATTGTCCTTTCTACCGTGTTCTGCCTTTGTGCTTCTGTCTGTTGTTCATTCGGAATTTTCAGTTTTAAGTATCTGTCTGTTTATCTGGACAATGATATATAAGTTCTTTTAGACTACAAAATATATTGCCTCCTACTGGAGGGCAGTGTTTGATCACTGTTAGCTATGCAGGTTTCAATTCTCTGTCTGAAGACAAGAAGTGATGGAATAGAAGATTTAACTGTGCAGGAAAAACTTAAAGATGATAAAACTTAAAGGTAGTATGTTTGCATGATAAACACAATCGGTATAAACCATAATTTTGTTACGACAGCATATTATATAGCTAATTATTTTCTGTGTTTAGGAGGGTTGCTCAGGATAGGTTGTGCACCCTTATAGTGAAAACACAGCATCCTGTGATGTGTACCAAAGTGTACCCCAAAAAGTATCAGTAAAACCCCTAAGGCGGAGACAAGGAAAAATCATCTGGAATCGAGCTACAGAGAGTTGACAAGCCAAGGTACAGCAATGGCCAGTAGAAATGCAACTGATTCATTTACCAGGTTGCATTTTGAACCACTGAGAAAATCATGACAAAGGAAGGAATTTAATTTTTCTTTAAAAAGCATATGAATTTCTGACTTTCTATGCCTAAATATCTGAATATATGTCAAAAGAATGGTGCTTGAAATACAACTTTTTTGTTACCTCTGACACTTATTTATCAGGAAAGCCATCACTTTCTTTAATTATAATTTCCTGTATCACATATTAGCTAATCTGGGGAAGCTTGAAAAGAGGTTCCTGGAATAAGTGTTTTCAGTTCATAGTTTGTATCCAAGGAAATGCAGCCTGATTTACAGTGGTGCTTTCAGACTATGGGCACTGAACTTTAACCCAGCAAAGTTTAAGACACAAACTTGAATGAGATTGTAGATCGGCTGTTGCCTCAAAGCAACACTCTGCACCTTCACAGATAAGCTTGTGAAAATATAATGCATGTGGCATTTAGTCATCTGAAGTAAATTTATCTCTCCTTGACGGAGGCCCAAGTCACTTTTTTTGCAACTTTTTGCACTATGTTAGCTTTTTTTTGTAAGGAACTGAGAGCTAGGAAATACCATTATGACATTCTTGGCAGTTGCGTTTTTACAGTGGATTGCAGTGCATTTTTACCTTGATCTAATACATATTACTCCACCTCAAAAAGAATACAGAACAAGATGAGCTGGGGACAAAATTGCTTGAAAGGAAAAATTACGTAAAATATGAGTTTTCAGAACAAGAGTATATCCTTATGTGTCTGGCATGGAGACAGCATATCTGCAGGAAAATAGTATCTGCTCTCTCTCAAAAACAGTGGAAGCATGGGATGTACAAAGAAACCATCAGACAGCAGGTTCACAAGGATATATGATGACCATGTTATGTATAATTAAGTAGTGTCACTAATGGCCATAAAGCACTGTGAAGGCAGACAGCCTGGGTAAGTTCATAAGGGGTTAGATAAGTTAAGAGAGCATAGCTCCATTTGTCTTGTTAAGCATGATGATACACTTAGAGTAAAGGAAGATTTTCCACAGCTTATTTTTGAAAAATTAGAGGTATTGTAAGGTACAGTTCACAGATGCCTTTTTTTTAATACTCTCCCCCCTTCAAGTCCCCTGTAAACCACTGTCATAGAGAGGATAATGAGATAAATGGAATTTTGATCTGATCCCATATGGTACTTCTTGGGTCTAGACATCACATAATATAACCATCCTAATTTTCCCTGCAAACCCTTTTTTTTCAGACTATGCGTATTGATTTTACAGTGTTGGAAATGAATACAATACAAATGAAGCATTCAGCATGCATAACCAATCAAGAGCTAAAACTCATTTAACATAGCTTTGCTTTCAGAGGAATTCTGGGGAAAAAAGAGAGTTTATGACCTTTGGAAGAAGGGTCAGGCAACTCAACAAGAGTACAAGGATGTCATTAGGTCTTGTAGAGAGAAAACTAGAAAGGCAAAAGCTCAGCTAGAACTCAATCTGGCCACTGCTGTGAAAGATATTAAAAAATGTTTTTATAAATGCGTCAACAACAAAAGGAGGGCCAAGGAAAATCTCCATCCTTTATTGGACACATGGGGAAACATCACCAAAGATGGGGAAAAGACTGCGGTACTTAATGTGTTTTTTGCCTCAGTCTTTAACAGTAAGACTAGTTACCCTCAGGGAAGCAGCCCTTTGAGCTGGTAGACAGGAACAGGGAGAAGAATAGACCCTCTGTAATCCAGGAGAAAGTAATGACCTGCTGAGCCATTTAAATACTCATAAATCTATGGGACTGGATGGGATTCATCCAAGGGTACTGAGGGAGCTGACAGAAGAGCTTGCCAAGCCGCTCTCTATCATTTATCATCAGTCCTGGCTGACCAGGGAGGTGCCAGACGATTGGAGGCTGGACAATGTGATGTACATCTCCAAGAAGCACCAGAAAGTGGATCCAGGGAACTACAGTCCTGTCAGCCTGACCTCGGTGTCTGGGATGGTCATGGAACAGATCATCTGGAGTGTGATCACACGGCACCTACAGCACAACCAGGTGATCAGACCCAGCCAGTAGGGGTTTTGGAAAGGCAGGTTCTGCCTGACCAACCTGATTTCCTTTTATGACTGGGTGACCTACCTAGCGGATGAGAGAAAGGTTGTGGATATTGTCTGCCTGGACTTCAGCAAGGCCTTTGACACCATCTCCTATGGCATTCTTCCGGAAAAGCTGTCAGCCTATGGCTTGGGCAGGTGCTTCTCTGCTGGCTTAAGAACTGGATGGATGGATGGGCCCAGAGAGTGCTGGTGAATGGTTCTACATCCAGCTGCCAGTTGGTCACTAGTGGTGTCCACCAGGGATCAGTGTTGGGCCGAGTCCTGTCTATTATCTTTGTTGATGAACTTGGCGAGGGGATTGAGTGCACCCTCAGTAAATGCAACACTAAATTGGATGGGAGTGTTTATCTGCAGAAGGGCAGGAAAGTTCTGCAGATGGATCTGGACAGGCTCTATCGATGGGCTGAGGCCAACAATGGGTATGAGGTTCAACAGAGTCCAGTGCCAAGTCCTGCACTTTGGTCACAATAATCCCAGACAGCACTATGGGCTGGGGACAGCGTGACTCGGAATCAGCTCAAGAGAAAAGGACCTGGTTGTCCTGGTCAACAGCCAGGAGAATGTGAGCCAGCATGCATCCAGGTGGCCAAGAAGGTCAATGTCAGGAAAGACATTGAGGTGCTAGGGCAGGTCCAGAGGAGGGCAATGAAGCTGGTGAAGGGTCTAGAAAGTAAATCATACTTGGAGCAGCTGAGGGAGCTGGGGTTTTCTGCCTGAATAAAAAGGATTCTCAAAGGGAGACCTTATCACTTTCTACAGCTACCCGAAAGGAGGTTGTAGCAAGGTAGGGGTTGATCTCTTCTTCCAGGCAGCTAGTAATAGGACAAGAGGACATAGCCTCAGGCTCTGTCAGGGGAGAGTCAGGCTGGACATCAGAAAGAATGCCTTCATGAAAAGGTTGTTAAACTTCAGACCAGGCTCTCCAGGGAGGTGGTGGGGTCACCATCTCTAAAGGTTTTCAGGAAACGACTGTACATGACACTTAGTACTGTGGTTTAGTAGACAAGGTGGTGATCAGCCAAAGGTTGGATTGGATGATCTTGGAGGTCTTTTCAAACCTAAATGATTCTGTGATTCACTGCTTTTCCAATACTGTGAAGCACACCCAATTGACTTAAGGGTAAACATGCACCTGTTTATTCCACAACAGCCAGGAAAAATGAGTAACTGTATAAATTACAGACATATGGGTACAGTTAAGGACGCGTGATTAATGCAATTAATGTGCACATACAGGAATGAGAAAATATCACTATGTAAGTATAGGGATGGAAAGTGAAAACAGAAGGGTGACATGAATGCAAAGGTGGGTCTGTAATTTCACATACCTGCTGTTCAACCATGGACCAGAACTTTACTCAAAATACAGATTTGCAGTTGGCTGCAAAGTGCCAGCTAATGCAACAAGACTGCTAGCACCATGAAAAAAAATTGCTTGCATATGTAAATATGCCAGAATTAGGCATCATGTGTTTAATGAATAAAACATATATACACAGACAATAGATGATGAAATCTTTGTTCCCTGTCAGAGTACCCAGCTACACAGAAAATTTCACAGAACAACATTATCGGGACATGTATTCCATGTCAGAGCTTAAGACTGCTTCTGCAAGCAGCCCATCAGACCAGCGTGCAAATGGATATGCTGGATTATCCACCTTGTGCAGACTTTTTTTACTATACCTAGACTGACTGGCTTAACAAAGGATATGCTGTAATTTTATCAGAATTACAGGGCTAAGTGCAGAAACTCTAGAGCAAAGTATCACAGGTACATTATCACAGATCAAGCTTAAAGACCGTCAAATGATGTTTTTTACTGCCTCTAATATCTCTGCCTCTATACTGGGATATTTTAGGAGTTTCCTCAAATGTTTTTGTATCTCTGTAAATCTGTGAACTAGTCAAGTTTATTAATAGTCTAACCATGAAATCATTTACTAAGGGTAATTTAGCAGCTCATGAGAAATGCTCATGACAGATCCAGCATAAATACAACAATAATTTTTTAAAATCTGTCTTGTATTACCTTAACATGTAGCGACAGAGGCTGAGCCCTTGTCAAACAGAGCCTCCTGCAATGACTTCTTTGGTATTTATACCCCTGGAATATTAGC
This sequence comes from Corapipo altera, assembly GCF_003945725.1. Lineage (NCBI taxonomy): Eukaryota > Metazoa > Chordata > Aves > Passeriformes > Pipridae > Corapipo > Corapipo altera. The sequence continues at coordinate 4,745,611 of NW_020884921.1, read as the reverse complement.
TGAACAATTCAGTCTATCAAGTTATTTAATTCTTGTAGAAAAACAGTCTTTGTCTGAAGGTGAAAGACAGTTAGAAGATAGATGGACAAATGAAAAGCATACAAGAAAAGCAAGCAGTCTGCAAACATCATTTTAGCACCATCTTTTTGAAATCTGTTTGAAATCTGTTTGACTGTTCTAAATTTGAATAGTTAAAAACCTGAAGTTACATTTAAATAGTAGTAAACTTAATCCTGAATGAGTTTTTCACATGGCTGTGTGGATGTCACTCACAAGTGTAAATAGCAACTGATTAGTAGTTTGCAGAACTGTAGATCAACCGGCAGATTCAGTAATGAATCAGCTATGATTTCAGTAATGAAAGTTACTAGCAATGACATCTAATCCCTTTTTAAAGGTTAAAGAATCTTGAACAGAGGAAGAACAGTGCCGCTTAAGCCCAGGTTTTCAGAATAAAAATGACTGATCAGCAAACATATTGTAGCAAACGAAGTGTGTGCTCTGCCTCCAGAAAACATAGGAAAAAGTGTTTGTGGCTGATTCAGTCTACATCTTCAGGATGAAATGTGGATATACATCAGGTATATTATGGTTTGGTACAATTAGGAGGTCTTTTCTTCTTCCAACATGCAACAGATATGACCTCCTGAGATTTTCATTGAAATTTCTTTCCACCACTGGCCTTTCTGAGCCTCTTATCTATTGAATACTAGATACATACTGCAGTTAAAATCCTGAGTCAATGTGTTAAATATCTAATGTTCCCTCTCTTTAGTTCTCATTATTCTAAGAATTTTTCAAGACACTGAAAAGTACAGACCCCATTGTTATGCCAGCATGGCTCAGGCAAAGCAAAATTCTTTCTGCCCTAGAAATCTGTGATACAAACAGCAGCTTTTGAAACTACTGAACTGTTGTTTTAGGGAAAAGTAGTCACAGGAAAGCCACAGAAAAATAGGTGCTCCAGCAACTTGCATAGTCAGTGAAGGCAATGCCACAGCAAACATTCAGCTGTTTCTCTCTCCTCTTCCTGATGGATAACAGGAAAAGGAAAAAAATTTTTTCATTCCCCTATCACCCTTCTACTGTACCACCTTAGATGTGCCCTGGCTGGAACCATAAAATCAGTTAAACTGGAAAAGCCCTCTAAGATCATCAGATCCAACCCTTAACCCAACACTGCCAAGTTCGCCATGGAACCATGTCCGCAAGTGACACATCCACACATCTTTTAAATACATCCAGGGATGGTGACTCCGCCACTGCCCTGGGCAGCCTGTTCCAGTGCTTGACAAATGTTTTGGTGAGAAAAATTTTCCTAATATCCAATCTAAACCTCCCCTGGTACAAGTTGAGACAATTTCCTCTCAACTGGAGGCCATTTCCTCTTGTCCTATTGCTTGTTATCTGGGAGAAAAGACCAATCCCACTTGGCTTCAACCACCGTTCAGGTAGTTGTGGAGTGCTAAGGTCCCCTCTGAGTCTTCTTTTTTCTAGGTTGAGCCCTCCCAACTCCCTCAGCTGCTCCTCATGTGATTTACTCTCCAGACCATTCCCCAGCTCTGTTGCCTTTCTCTGGACTTGCTCCAGCACCTCAATGTCTTTCTGGTTGTGAGGGGCCCAAAACTGAACACAAAACTCAAGGTGTGACCTCACCAGTGTTGAGTACAGGGGAACAATCACTGCCCTGGTCCTGCTGGCCTCTGATCCAAGCCAGGATGCCCTTGGCCTTTGTGACCACCTGAGCACACTCTGGTTCATGTTAACTGTCAACGAGGACCCCCAGGTCCTTTTCCACCATGCAGCTTTACAACCACTTTTCCCCCAGCATGTAGGACTGAATGGGGTTGTTGTGACCCAAGAGCAGGACCTGGCTCTGAGCCTTGACTATGAAATACATTTTTTTTATGCTGGACCGAAGGGATTTCTTACCTCCTTCTAACATATTTTAAGATGGAGGACATGAAAGAGACATGGATTTATTTTTAAGGAGATGTCCTCATGCAAAATGATATCCCAAATTTCTATTCACTTGTCATGATTTCTTCCTTTTTTTTTTTTAGTATGACATGTATACAAGGTACCAGTTTGTTTCTTTTTAATTTTTTTTTCTGGTAGTATTTCTATATAACTTAGCAGAACGTAGGGAAGAATGCTATCATAATAGAATGAGAATTAATTATATGTTTCTAGAGAGATAAATAACTTCAATCAGAAAATCAGCTGAGAATTGGTGGGCAGTCTACATGTTGCTGTTTGGATGTGTTGCTGTTTACTCCCAGGCTGAGTAATATCTGAATGAGGGTCTTGAAGGAAGAAACAAGGAAACTATAATTAACTGCTTGTGATTCTAAAACTTTTCAAGTTTTTTATATAATGAAGTCATTTTCTTGAAAAAGATTATTTCTTTCACTAGGTTCTCCCTTCCACTGCTGCATCATGTACCCCACAGCTGATACACCTTGTGTAATGGGAGATTGTTATCTACTTGTAGATAACATCTGCTTGTAGTTTACTGTGTGCTTTGTTTGGAGGACTGTGAGAATCTAACAATTTTTTTACTATAGCTCTTACTATTTTAGGCAGACAAAGTCCTCTAGAAAAACAGGGAGACAGAGCCCTCACAGGGAGACAGTGTACAGTGTTTCTGGAATTATGTATAATTTAAGACTGAGCAGTGCTGGGATACTGATGATGTACCCACAAGAAATCTCCTACCGAGAAAATACTAAAAAGAAAGAGGGAAGGACTGTTCCCTAGGAGGTTGAGAGTAATTGTCTGAAGATTGTGAAGTGATGTGCAAGATGCCATCAATTGTTTCTGGAATAGAGCACAAGAGATAGCACTAGTGAAACTCTTCACAATAAGACAAATTCAGACGGTGCCACCTGAAAGCAAGGTTTTCTTAAAAAGTTAATTCCTAAACACAAGAAAACTTTTAATAACAGAATATCAGGTCTGCAGGAGGAGATACTAAATGAGAGCAGGGGAGTTAACTTCCTTCTCTCTCGGTACCTTGTAATTTCATTATTGTTCTTGTGCTCTCGTCACGCACCCCCTTGAGGATATCAAGACTCAGTTTCTAGGTTATTGTAGCTACACATACACGCATGCATGCACACACACACGCACACGCGCACACACACACACGCACGCACACACGCACGCACACACGCACGCACACAAAAGTATCAATTAGGCTGCACCAATTAGTTTGCTCTGTGTTAAGTTGTAAAATCACCTTCTGCTTCCTTACTAACTGAAAAATTACTTTTCCCTAGTCAAAAGCTGGAAGAAAGAACAGAATAATGTATTTATCCTACGAAGAACCAGTTTGCTTCATAATTATTTGGCTTGTTTGCCAAGAATGGAAAGATAAGGCTGTATAAAAGATAATTAAAGCTTCCTTAAAATTGGGGTAATTTTTCAGTAGGCACTATGACCCTCCAGATCATTTTTAGCCAATATAGTCTCTTATCATGGAAGTTTTGATAGATGTCAGAGTGTGAGCTGCCCACTTATTTCCTCTGACAGAGATAAACAGACCAGCTGTTTCTGAGAAACTCCTCTAGCTGTGCTGGCAGCTGGGGTAAGGCTGCATAGCTGAGCTTGAATAGTTTTTGTACTAATGTTAACATCAGTCTCCTTCAAATAATCTATGAACAGCTGCTGAAGAGACAGGTATTAGCCAGACGTCTTCTCTTCCCACTTTCTGAATGACAACAGATTTCTCCAGCCTACTGGATTATAAGGAAGGTAATTTTTCAGTAAGGAGAAGTACCTGTCTCTCCTACACAGTTTTTCTATCCTGTTTTTTTGGAGTCACAGGGTATTAGGCTTCAGGAAGACCCTTCCCTTCCGTCTCCCATGCATTTGGGTTTCCTCTGGTCTTGCTCTTCAGCAGTCAGTGACCTCAGACTGTTCCCCTGCTTCTTATTAAAAACAAACAAATGAAAAACAAACACAACACCCTGTCTGTTCTCATACTTCACCCCTAAATTCCTCTGATTTTTGGAGTACAGTTGCAACAGGTGGACTCATTCCTGTGCTCTCCTCACTATACCAGGTTTAGCAACCTTTTAGCTGGTAAATGCAAATCATCAGCTGGGGAGGGACACAGCCTTTGCACAGCAGTACCTTGGCTCAGCCTCACTCCTGGGAGACTTCATTTCCCTGAGGTTAAAGCTCTTTTATAGCAGAGTACAGGCTAAGCAGGACTGGGTTTAATTTACAGTGTAAAACTCTTCTCTGTTGCTACAATATGTGGGAAAATCTCATCCTGTCCTCACACTGCCCGAAACAGAAAAAAGCAACTTGTTTTGCTCTGTTGGGTGCTCAGGTGATGGAGAGACAGGTAGAGTTCTTATAACCTGTCCTTCTTTAATTCTGAAGTAACTTTTTATGAATACTATGAGATTAAAATTTCAATTTTAATAACAGAATTATTGAATAGTTTTATAACCAGTCTGCTTGAACTGCCCAGTCAGATCTGCAGTGCATGTTTCAAGATGAAACTCATCAAAGGTGTTGAAAGGGATTCAGTTTCCTTCAACAAGCTTTGGAGCAGGACCTGTCTGTTCAAAGGCACTTCCATAAGGTTCTGAAGTGGCCTTGGAAGCTGCCTGACCATTGCTGTGGGCAGATAAGATGTGGACTGCCTGGCAGCATCCAGGCATCTCCCTTATGCATCTGCCAGTTTTGCTGCACAAACCCCATTAGTCCAAGCTGTGCCCTGAAAGCAGGATCTGTCCTTTAGTTTGCTAATCCCTGCTCCTATTGCATGGGTTTCACAAAGATAAAAATGGCAAAGTAGTTTGAGAAAGATTTTTAAAGCTTCTTCCCCCCAAGTGGGAGCTTAAACCTGCATCCCTCCTTAGTGCTCCCATTCCAACTCCTGGATGAGCAGCAGGAGCTCCTTTTCTCCTACAGGAGCAGGTACTTGTTGAAGTGGGGAAGATGAGGACAGGTGTTGTGACACAAACCCAAACCACACTGTTTGTGTGATCCACAGTCCCTAAGTTTAGAGCTGCTGGAAAAAGTCACACACTCTTCTCTCTGTGTGTGGTTGTGTTAACAACTCTGTGTTTCGATGGACACATGACAACAGCTCAGGAAGAGCAGCTGTGGTAATTGGTAATTGCTAGTGCTGCTGCTGGTCTCAGTTCAAAAGCTTTCAGCAAAAATATAGCTCATTTTATCTTCCTGTGTGAACGTCTACATCTTGGAAACAGAGACACCTGACTATGTCATGCAAATGGTTCTTTCTGACCTGAAGTCTCTGAATGTAAAGATGGACACTCTACTCTTTTCCAGAGAAGCCTATGATGTGTTTGAAGAGACTTTGAGGGTCACTCAAATTTATATCTGAGTTTGCAATTAAATACTATATGGTCAATAACTTAAATAAGACAAATTAAGTGTATAGTTATGCTTAAGACTATAGCTGTGTTACAGTTAAGTTTAACATTTAGGATACACAATAATGGAACTTAAATGTACATAAGAGACTGGATGTGGCACTTAGTACCATGGTCTACTAACCACGGTAGTAGTGCATCAAGGGTTGGACTTTATGATCTCAGAGGTCCTTTCCAACCCAGCTGATTCTATAATCTTTTAGCATTTTCATTTCCACCTTGAGGGCCACTGTTGAGCCTAGACCTGAGCTGTGGGACTCAGATAGAGTAAGAAAGGAGCTGGTGTTGCCAGGTCACTTATTTACCATGGGGCTTACCAAGTGTAGTAGACAGTGCTTCTACAGGGTCCTTGTTGACCCTGGAGGGGTCATCAGGCCACCCAAGATACTATGAGAGCTCAGTCCCAAACTATGGACTGCCTGTACACTGGAAACACCGCAAAACTGAACCTATGTGTGTTTTGATTTTCCTTTCTGTATAGAGGAGCATGTGGCTTGGCAGCCAGAATTTTTGCATTTTCAGGAACACAGTTTTACATCTTGATTTTGCATGAGGAAAAGCTCAATTCTTGCTGTGCTGACAGTTTTTATCTCCACCTTTGGTTCCCATTGCCTGCAGCAGACCACCATCTCTCCCAAATAACAGAGACAGATGAAACTGAGCATTACAGTCTGACACTCCTGTCCCAGAAATGTATGTTGTGGAGCTGACATCTAAATAACCAGGCATGCCATTCATCTTGACACCTGTTTCAGAGCAGAGTTTAATCTTTCAATTACACTGTCTTTCTTTGCTTCTGTGCAGACACCACACCTTCTCCTGGAGACCTGGTTTCCTGGGACACTTGAGACAACACTTTTGGGGTGTCCTGTTCCCCTCACTACCTGTATAAGTACTTTTCAGGTGCCTCCAGCTGCTGAGGAGCAATGTACATACATCAGCACCACGTCACCCCTGCCTTACCACCAACATAAGGAAAAAGTTCTCTTTCTGGACACGCTGTACAGCTGTTAAAAAAAAAAAAAGCTCCTTTTGAAAACAGTCCCTGCATGCTCTCACAGAGGACTCTGTCTTCCTCCAGTGACTATTGAGTATCTACAGGGAATAGCCTCCTAAATTGTTTAAACTTAGGTGGTTTAAGTGATTCCCTCAGGCTAGATAACCAGATCAAACCTGAGATCATCTCAGCTGACTTTTTGTGTCTTCTAGGATGTAGATTTTCACATCACCCTGCACTACACTTACTGATGGACCAAAATACATCTTTGAGGCAAGGCTTAGCACTTCCATTCATTTATACTGATGACATCCTCTGTCCATCAAAGATTTGAACCTTCTTTTGACAAATGCGAATACTCCTGACAAATCTTTTCATTTGCATTTTTCCTTCCTTCAAGGAAGACCCCTTCATTACATTTCACCCCATAAAGCTATCTATGTCATGCAAGCAACACTTTTTTTTTTAATATACACTTATGTACCTGACTTAAGCTTTCATTTTCCCCAGCATTCAAATAGTTTTTAGGGTGCTTTCCAATTTTCTGTTTTTAAAAGTGGATCTCAGAATGTGTGAACATGAGGGAGTATCCTGGTTTAGACACACTGTTTCTGAGTTGTACAAGAATGCAAAACAATCTTTCTATACACACTAGTTCCTTATCACCATTTGAGAACAGATTAGTCTTTTTTTCAGCAGTCTCAAGACACTGTTTAATTGCCTGTAGATGCTCAAAAAGGCTATTGGTTTTCCAAAGAAGCACCACTCTGCAGGTGGCTGCAGTCACTGACACATGATGCACAACTTTGCATTTGACTTGCATGTACCAGAAAATGACTGACCTAAGTCAAAACTGGAATACACTCTAAGACTCCCATACAACTAACCTTATTTCTCTCTTGTCCAAAGATTATACATCTGCAGCTGCCAGTCGTAGGGATTTTTTTTGTTTAGTTTCAAATAGTTAATAAAATATTGGAAAGAACAGAACCATCAATTGATCAATAAGAATTCTGTCATGAAAACACTCATTTGAGAGTTTTTTACACCAATTTTTGAAGTCTACTGGTTGGCCAGTTCCTAAGTGCATTGCTAAACTGTACAGACCTGCAATTACTTTTATCAGTCAACCCAGTTATCTTATAATATTTCACAAAACTGTTACTTGGCACTAGTTGTGCTGCATCCTGCAGTTTTTTCTTAATTAATCATACCTCAGTCTCTTCACTATGCTTTGTCTGATGATAAATTCATTATTTAATTTCTCCTGTATAACATGTTATAAAAAATTAGGACTACTCATAAAGACAGAAACTTTATCATGAGTGATTCGGGACTGTTCTTGGTACTTTTGTAGAGGAGAAAAAGTGTTGTTACTGGCAATAATGTACACCTTTTGAGAAATAAAAATTAATTATAATCCACAACAACTCAAAATCTTGCTGCAAAATTGTCCTGAGTAGCTTCAATTAGACACAGCATCCACCAATTTTGCCTGCATTTTGACTCTCTCCTTCCAGCTGTGGTCTGGATTTATTGTTCAGCAAAACAACTAAGAGACTTTATAGCTGTGACTATAGTTATTCCTAAGAGGTGAAACTGCATCATTCATCAATAAATCACTCAAAAGACAGAGAATTGGAACATAATGTTAAGTGAGCTTCTGATGACAAGGCAAGCAGATGGCTCTTTGCATTGCCTAACACTCAAAAAGTGATAGTCATGACGCTGCCTCTGTTTTCCATCAGCTGTAGGATGCTGAAAAATGTACAGGTGAATCACCCAACTTACCTTCTGCAAGTACATTTTCCTTAAGGAAACAATGGCATCAGAGAACTTCAAGGCACAACACTTAGTTTTAATCTGACATGTTCTTCAAGCAGGTAAATTACTACAGAGAGCCTTCAGTGACCTTGCCAAAAAGTGTCAATTTTTACACTTAGTGCATATGCTTCCCGTGCTGCTTTGTAGCAGAGAAACAAGGCTATACAGAGTGTTATCATTTGAAGTGGGGCTTATCTTCTCTGTCCCTCTTTGTTCTTATTATCCAAAGCCAAGATCTTACTGTTCATCTTAATTTTTACAGTAAGTGAAATTTACTACTTTAAATATAAAAGAATGAGAAAAAATCCTTACTCAGTGCTATTTCTATTACTCTAATCCACAAAATTCAGTGAATTTCATCATGTTATAGACATATCACTGAAGAAAATTGCCATTTTTCTCATATATGCAACTAATAGGGAGCAGTATTTTTCCATTCAGTTTACTGGGGGAGAAAACCCAAACTTACTGGCAGTGGGAATTATGGATATTACAGACTTTCTGTTGCTAAAGATGATCTTATTGTCTTAGCACTAAGAGTCCATCAGGTTGGGAGTAGCTGGAAAGAAATGTTAAATACATGCCTTCTGAGTGAGAACAAGCCAGAAGGTATAGCAACCTCAGAAATAGGATTTAGGAAGAAGGCAGGACATGGTCTTTAAGACAGAGACAGATCAAGGAGTGTGTAATAGGGGTCACAGAATTCTTAAGGAGAAACCTATCAGTGACTGAAGGTAGATCCATCAGAGCAGAAAAGATGAATGTCAGCTTAATTAGTTGGAATGGCTGTAGGTGAGGAGGGAGGCTGTGAGCAATTCACCAAAGAAACACAATATTTCATGTAAGAGGGCGGAAGGGTGATCAGAGGACAGGTGTTTGTGATCTATTTGAGACAAAAAATCTGAGTCACCTCTGCCTTCCAGACAAGAAATCCTGTGCTGAATGATAAATGAACATGAGATATTAACCTACCAGTAGCAAACATTTGGACAATTCAGGAGGGAGGGTTGTTGTTGCTGTTAAATGGCTACAATACGGTGGGAAGTAGTGGAAACTTGCCTTTGTCGCTAGCACTATAAGCTGAAGGAAGGAAAGTTTTATAGGAAAATACCAATAATTGCTGGTTTCTGGCCTACCTAATATTTGTCAATCTGAACTGTATCAAGCATCAGTAAAAAGTAAACTTAATTTTAAAATTAAGTTTAAGTAAAAAAGACAATTTTAGCTGTGTTTAAAATTCTTCTTTCTTCTTCTGAAGATAATTTCATTAACAAAAAAAATCTTGACCTGAAAACCCATCCAGCAGTACCATCTGAAAAGAATGGAAAACATAAAAGGACATTGGGAGGAAAAAAAGGGTTGTCATATGCCACATCCCTCTTTTGGCAGCACAGTGGAGGGAATTGCAAACAAACCGAGATCTGACATGAGGAATAGTTGCTTGTGATGGACAGATCAGTAATTGTGAGTTATTAGGGAAAACTCTGTGGTACATACTTGACTGAATCATTGATTTCTGTTGCTGGAGGGAATCAATGTCCATAGCTCACTCAGTCTGTGTCACCAGCAGACCTTCTTGTACTTGCCATCATTGCTGGAACCCCCAAAAATGTCAGGGACAGTCCAGACCAGGTCTGCCATTCAGTCCCTCCAAGTCTCACACTGGCATATCATGTAATGATACTGAATTTCATCAGTGGAGGGAGACCACTGTTCTGTTGCCAAGAATAAAACCATTCAAAGTAGAAATTAAGGACTCTTCAGGAATTCTTGAACAGCTCAGTTTTTTATGCTAGTCTCATTTTAAAATAGTGAGGTCAACCTAAAAGGGCAATGTGTGCAACAGTAAAAGCATATGATGGGGTAAGAAATGCATATCTGCCCAAAGGGTAACTTTTCTTCATTTTTCCTTTTACAAAATAAGTAACAAAATGAACTGTTTAAGTCAGCACTGTGTTCCAGTAGTGTTGCCTATACTCCAAAGTTTATTACTCCTTTAGGGAAAATTACTACTAATATCATAACTATTTGACTATCTGGTCTTTCCCACTTGTGAGTGAAAACTGCAAGTAGAATTTTATATTTTATTTCCTGATATTTACTTATTCACATTTTCTTCCTCCAGTTTTAAAAGCTGATTTGTTTTTAGTGGCAAATGAGAGAGACAAGTGGTCACTTTTAGGAAATTGAAAGATTATATTTGTTGTTAAAAATGGTTTTTTAAAAGGAAAAAGTGGTATTTTCCTAAAGGATAGGTGCTTGTTTCTTTTAATCTCTACTGGAAATTTGATAGATATTATTTTATCCAGTGCAGCCAAAAAAGTAACATTTAAAGGCATATTCAGCTTACACTCCAGAAAGTGAATAATTGCTGGTTTCTGGACTACTTAGTATTTGTCAATCTGAACTGTATTAAGCATCAGTAAAAAAGTAAACTTAATTTTAAAATTAAGTAAAAAAATAATTTTAATTGTGTTTTAAATTCTTCTTTCTTTTTCTGGAGATAATTCTATTAAGAAAAGCATTCATTTTTTCACAGCTGAAATACGGTGTTATGAGTCTGTTTGACAGACTCCTTTTTTTCCATTGGGGATCAGCTTCAGAGATAAACTGCTGCTCTCATCCACTTCACAAAATCACAAAATGTCTTATCTGAATTTTTACATGTGTGCTTAATAAGTATTTAAATCTTGTAAATGTTTGTGAAGTGAATGTATTAACTTTGAAATCGTTATAGTTACAGTCTGCCTGTACTTCTCAATGCTAGTCCAGTGTTGTGGATTCTACTTCTGGGACTGAAGCTCCTCTCTTACTTTTGGGAAACTTAGTGGAAGTCTTGTCATTGCTTATGCCCCAAGTCAAGAGGCTTCACTGCAGTAAGAGAAGCAATGATCTTCTAAGATCACCTCTGAGTCAGAAAGTAAAGCTCTCAGGGTGACAACAGGCCATAAGAATCATAGCATTACATCTGTATAGGGAAGCAAACCTGAATACATTTTGGGTCTACATTTTCATTTTAAAAATACATTACCTCAGTATTGCTCAACATTTTAAAAAGCAATGTAGTCCAAAACATGTGTAGTGAAGTGAAGGGAAAGAAAAGGAAATATAAATTTAACTTTGATATTTCATATTTGTTCCCCTGTAATAAACTCATTTATTTGATTAGTGATTAAATCCATTACAAAAATAACAGTGGTGTTGTTATGCGCTGCAGTGACTCTGGCTGAGAAAGTGAATGTCTATATTGGAGTCTAGAGTTTGTTTTATAAGGAAATTATAAATATACAGAAAACCTGAGGATCCTCAAAACTACATCTAAGAATGGAGGAGGGAGCAGGCAGCAAAACCTTCTGGTATCTAGCACCTAACACTTATGTCTACTGCTCTAGACAGAACAGGAAAAAAAATGCATGTTACTTCTATTCATTTTGTCTTGCTCTTTTGAAATGGTCTAACAGAGAAAAGATTTTTAATTTTTTTATTAATTGTATGTTTTCTGTTTGTCAAAATTGTATGTTGGGCATTTAGGCAGAGTTGAGGACAAGTAACTGAGCATCTAAGCATTATATTTAACAACTATCCAACATGAAGTCACAAAGGGAGAGTTTTGTATGCATCTCTGTGAACTGAAAGCTAGCCTAGAAAATAATCTTGATTGCAACCATATTTAGGCCAATGAAAGATCATTTGATTTTCAAGTATTTAGAACTTTATTTTCATTACACTTGCCTTCTGAATGTCAGTTGCTGAATACCAGATAAAACATTTTTCATGTTTCTAGGTTTGTCTGAAAATTCATACAAAACAAAACAAAGTCCCATGATATTTTAGAAAGAAAAATTATTTTTTCCCGTGTTTTACCATGAGTAATCACAAGCAAAGCAGAAAAAGGACTTTGTGGAAAGCAGGGCCTAGCAGCAGAAACAAGACTCTTATTCTTCATCACAGTCACAATGAAAACAGCATTGAATGGGTCAGCTGCCACCTGAAATACCAGTTTTCTGCAAATGTCCCAAACTTGCTGGTTTTACTCTCAGTAGCAGCAAAACTCTGCCACTGAGAGGAGTCTGTTAGGCTCAGTAAAGCTAATGTCAACTAATAAACATGCATTTCTCTTCAAGGGTTAGTCTTTCTCAGGCTTTCCAATGAAAGTGAGAGTTGGTGACCAATGAGAAGAGGGATGGCTGGTGGAAACTTACTCTTTAAGTGTTGCTTCCTGAAGTAAACTTTCACCTACGGAGACCAAAATCTACAAACTGTCTCCTCTTTCTCTGGACAGCAGTAGAACCTCCTTAGGGATGTGTGGGGTAGGATAGGGAAGACCAGAGAGCACCTGCCCCAGCTGACAGAACCACTGCTTGCCCCTAACAGAGGATACAATAAAATTATAAAAATAAAATTTTAATACATAAATAAATAGATAAATAAAACCAAAGAACAAAACCCCCCCAAATCAAACAAACAAACAAAACAATAAAGACCACACAACCCCCAGCAAACATATGTATTTAAAAAACAAACAAACAAACAAACAAAACCACACACACAAAAAAAAAAGACAAATGTTCTTTTCCACACTGCAGATGTTTTTCATGTCCATGTCATGGACATGTTTTTTAGCTGCCCTCCTACCTCCACACTCGTGTTCATTGTGACCCACCTCCTCATCCTCATTCCCCTACATTTGCTTCAAATTTTCTCTCCTCTTCCCTTTCCTCCTCCCCTCACCCTTTCCAGATTTTTCCGGTTTTCCCTATTTTTCGCTTTGGCCCCTGGTTGCTCCACAGGGACCCACAGCATTTGCCTTAAAAAGCAGGAAGTATCCTTTATTTTTAAGACTTATTCATATTTTATTTATTTTTTTCTCTTTTCCACCTCGCCTCCGCACGCCTTGTTGTTGCTGTCACTATTTTTCCTGCCTATTCTGATGTTTACCCATTTCTTGGTTCCCGAGGCAGCGGGGACGGTGGTGCAGTATGCCCGATGGAGCGGGAGGATGCGGGGATGCACCGCGTGTGAGGAGCGAGGCGCTTCCGTGCGGCGCCGCCTGGGGGCGGCAGCGCCTCATCACATCCCCCCCGTCCCTCCTCGACCCCCTCCTTCCCTCCCCGATCCCCCCGTCCCTCCTGAATCCTCCCGTTCCTCCTCAATTCCCTCGTTTCTCCTTGGTTTCCTGCGTCCCTGTTTGATCCCCTCGCGTCCCTCCCGCCGCTCTCGGCCGCTCCGGGCTCGGCACCATCCCATGTACCGACCGGCGGTGAGCGGCCGAACTGGGGGGAAGGGGGCACGGAAGGGTCTCACCAAGTCTGACCCTCCCTCCCTGTCTGTCCGTCCTACCGTCTGTCCGTCGGTTCAGAGGAGAGGGCACCACTCCGCTCCGCAGGTCGATTTCTTTGTGCTTTCTCTTAATAATAATGCTAATGAGGATTATTAATAATCTTATTTATAGTGGTAAGAATAACAGGTGTAATGTAATATACTATTTGAGGGTTGAGGATTTTTTAAATTATATTTGTCTCTCCGGAGGGAGAGAGGCGCGGGCATCGGTCCGTTCAGAGCAGCTTGAAAAAAACAGGCAGAAACCCTTATGTCGGATGAAAAACCGGTATTAACGTGTCCGGAAGGGGTGGGGGCGTGGAAAAGTGTTTTTTGTAGTTGTTGTTTTCCCGAACTCTGGAGGTTTTACACCAGTGAAGTTCGCTAGCGGGGGCGGCGTGGGCAGGGAGTCCCGCCGGCGGCGAGGAAGCGTGGGGGGCTCTCCATCATCCTCTCCGCATGTTTTCTCTGGATGGCGCTGCCTCCTGCCAAACAACATCAAAGAGAGTTTTCCCTGATCTGGAGGTGTGTCCCTGAGTCCTGCTCTCCTTCCCGTCCCAGTTTTGGGCAACCCGCCTGTGAGGAACTGGGTTTTTTTTCTGGAAGTAGGAGGAAAGAAGCAACGTCCTGCTGGTTGGTGCCTGGAGGGAAGCTGTCCGTGCAGAACGAGAGGGCTTCCTCATCTGGCAGGGACGCCTCTTTGCGTTTGGTGACCCAGGTTCTCCCTTCTGACCAACATCTGTCCCAAACAACACAGCCGCAGAGCTCAGAGCACCGCAGGTTACGGGGGTGTTTGCAGCACCACAGAGATACCTCCTTCCCTGCCCGAGTGGGGATTACAAGCTTGCTCCTACACAGTGTTGATTCCCACCTCCTGGTGGGCCCCCAGCCGCAGATCCACGATCACTGGAGGCTGAACAACTCCTTAGCCCCTCGGTCTTTAGCGAGTCTAGTTTTTCATTTGGGAAAAGAAAAGAAAGAAAGGAGAAAGAAGAAAAAAGAAACGGAAATTAGAGAAGGGAGGGGAGGGGAGGGGAGGGGAGGGGAGTTGGATCTGCG
>NW_020884921.1:4719324-4730595 GCF_003945725.1 Corapipo altera | reverse complement strand
ATTGTGATTTTTTTGAAAATTTATCCAGTTATTCCTACACTTGCCTGGAAAATGTACACATACATACACATTAAAAAATAACTGAGGCAATTCATGTAACTTTTCGTTCTCCTCCAATGGAAATAACGATCCCAGCTGAAATGGGTCGGCGGACTCAGGGAAGAACCGCCTTATGCTCCTCCCATCCCCACATACCGTATTGGGAGGAGCCTTCTCATGGGTACCTTCTCAATAGGAAAACCCCTATCTCGTTTTTGAAGTCGGACAGGCTCCCCTTCCTCACCCACACAGATATCACCGTGTCCCTCCCGCCGTGGGCGTCCCGCATGGGTCCGAATTCTCTGATCTTAGAATCACAGAATCTCAGAACCATGGAATCATAGGATCACAGGATGGTTTGGGAGGGAAATGTTACCCAATTTTAAAGACTTCAGGTCAAACCTGCCCAGCCAGAGTATGTTCAGAAGTTCTCAGAAGTTCTCGTTTTATTACCTGGACACACTTTTATAATAACACATCACTCGGACTTTAAAAAAAAAAAAAAAGAAAAAAAAAAGAAAAAAAAAAAAGAGAGAGAGAGAGAAATCCAAAGAACACAGCAAACTTTCTATTCTCGTTTTTGAGACCATGCTCAGTTCTTCACCTGGAAAAATATTCCCTCCTCTAATGAAAGTTTTGACTGAATAGCAACAGCAGGACTAAAGTCTACCTTAAGTTGTTCAAATAACTGAAACAAAAAAATACATTTAATACTTATGATGTAGTTGAAGCAATTTTGCCTGGTGAAGAGGAGGATGAAATGTGTCCTGTTTAAAGCCGAATTCTCTTCAGGGAGTGCCATGGAGCTACCGAGTATCCCGATCCCATCTCTCACTGTCTGGACAGGTAGTTTTCAGAGTGGCCTACTGTTTTGCTCAGCAATGCAGGTGTATTGTTTGCAGTGAGAATTCTGGGGAGAGAAAATCATTAGAGGAAAAACGGAAATACAATTAAACATTTCACTTGGCCAGAATAATTAAGCAGGATTTTAAGTGTTTCATCCCCTATTGTAAGGTTTCAGGCTCTTGGCAAGACATTTTCATCTGATAATTATGTTCTGTACAGCTGCATGGCTGGAACACTAATAAATTTGGGAGTAAAAAATTTTAAATTGATCAGATTCCTCCGCCCCCCTTAAATTACTTTGAAAAATCTAGATATAGCTTGTCTTTACCTACCGTATATTTCTATGTAAGTTTAACAAGAGATGAATTTGAAAGATGCGTTTTAAAACAAGCAGCCACACACTCTTGTAACTTGAACAACTGAGCCAAATTCTCCTCCGCTAAAAATCAGTTGCACCGATTTCAATGACTTTAAAACCAATTTGATGATGATTTCATGTCTAATAATTCACTTTTTATCCCGCCTGAATTCTTAGAGATCCACAGCAGCTGATGGCTAACATTACTGGAGCTGACCTGCCCGGAAAGAGCTTAGCTGTTTTCTGAAGTTGAAAGCAATTTTTAAGAAAACCTACTAAAAAAAAATATGCTGACGTTGTCAATATATCTAGGAACTACTGAAGAAGAATAAACCCGAACGTGAGTGTGTCTGGAAAGATGTAGCACCAGAAAATGGATGATCCATACGAGAAAGTGAACACAGTAGCAGTAATTATAAAGAGGACAAGGAAAAAAATTGCAAATTCAGGAGCTTCCTTGTTCATTTTTATCTGCTTCAGGTAGTGGCACGTTACAGCAAGAATATGCAGACAGTTGTTCTAATAAGAACTCTTCTTACTGTGAAATGAAGTCAGCTGTAATACATTTTATTTTCTGTTTTGAAAATAAGTAAATTAAAAGGAGAATATTTCCACAGTTATTGGAATGAACATTAATCCAATGATTTTATTTTAATAATTTAAATAATAGCAATTCACAACGTGGTCTGGCTTACCTAGTTTTATTTATTATATTAATCATTTTATATAAAACCAAAATGGTTAGAAACTAAAGAAAATTTGAGAACACAATATAGAATGTTTAAAATGCTTTTTTGTTGTTTTTTATGTCAAAGAATCAAATATTTATTTTCATTTTAGTACAATCTGGTTTTAAGCATACTGTAATTCTTGTTAATTTAATTCGGTATTATTAACACAACCTCTCATTACATTTTTTTGGGTTTTGGTATATAGTAAATATAAGGTATGAACATCCTGAAACAAGTTGACAAATATTAGTATTGGCTCATTTTCACTCTATTTAAACACGAAACTTGCATAAACCCCATAGAAACCTGGCTGATGCACTCTTCTCCAAATAGCTATATGGCAAATAATATTTTGCCCTCATTTACACTAGAGAGGGAAGAAGGTTTAGAATGATGGCATCTCTGGCATGCAAATCGTGCGCAAGTCGTGACGATGTCGCAGTCACGACCGTGGGATTGTACCTACCAGGTACCGATGCCAAAAACTTTCGATAAACCTTTGAGAGAAAATTGCCAAAAAAAGTTCGACCAAGGAATGAGTGGGGCAATTGGTATATCTGTAGCAGTGGAAGTTTCGAGGGGGTCTGTGACGAGATCCCTGACCCCAGCCGCTCGGACACAGATGTGGTGCCCTGGTAACGGGGCAGGTGCCGCTCACCGACTCCCGGGTACCGCCGGCGCTCCAGCAGCGATGCACAGACACCTTCTGTCCGAGCCCACTGCCCCCCTGGGATGCTGCCCGCCGGCAGAACCCACCCTCCCCGAGAAGCCGCTTCCCCCCGTGCCCTCTTGTCTCCTCCGGCCCCGCCATCGTTCTCCGTTTCCAGAAGCGCCTTAAATTAACCATCAACAGCAGTAGGAATAGTGATGATAACAGCAAGAGGCGGCGAGGGGTGCAATGCCTGGTGCGCGGAGGGACTTGCCCACCCCAACTGCCAACGCACTCGAGACCAACGCACTCGAGACCAACGCACTCGAGACCCGACAGCCCCGCTCTCGGCGTGGGACGCGAGCAGCCCCAAACTCGAGCACCGCTGGGCCCCACAGGCTGAGCCCCGACCCCTCACCCTGCCTGACCGGGACCCTGAAGAAGGGAGGACCCTCCCAAAAGACGTGTCCTCGTCCCCCACGGCTGTCTGCCTTGGGGCGGGAGCGGAGGAGATGAGTGAGTGGGAAATACCGGGGCGAAAAGCGGGGAGCGAGCCACGTCGCAGTCCGATGTGGGGCAGCATTCGTGGCCGCCCCCCTCCCTCTACCACCAACTTCCCCCCCCCCGTCCCTCCACCACTTCCCTTCTTCCCGCCCGTTCGAGCGGGGCTGGAGAAGCCTCTACCGGGCTGCCTACGAGTGACGGTGCAGAGCGGGCGGCTGCGGAGCGCGGAGAGGAGGGAACGGGGTGAGTACGGAACGAGGGTGTCTCCAGGAAGGGGCGCGCGGGGAGCTTGGTACAGTCCGGCCGTGCCGTCTCACCCCTAGGCTGGAGAAGCTTGTCCGATGTTGGGGGCGAGGCAGGGATTTCCCCTTGTGCCCCGACCCCTCTCCGACCGTCATCTTTCGGCCTCTCGTAATAACGAGGGAGGTTATAAGTTAGGGTCCTGGCCGAGTGGAAAGACAGGGGCTAGGCGGGAAGGCGTCCCTTTAGGGAGGAGGGAATCCGTCGCCGCTCTCTTTTGTCTTTGACACCCTCCTGCTCCCTACTTTCTTACCGTCAGTGACAAATCTAATTCACGTGAGGGGAAGCTATTGGATTTCAAACCTGATCAGCTGATGTGGGTTTGCCCATGGGCTCGTTAAACGCATACACACACGCGCGGGTGTTCCTGTGGCACCCGCACGGCGCTTCCTGCACTCTGAGCATCGCACTGCACAGGCACGGAGGGTTAGGGAGCGGGGACAGGCCTGAAGAATGCCCCTCGGGATGAAATCAAAATCAGTGGGTTGGGGACGAGATGATAAGTCGCATTCCAGTGATTGTTTGGGGTGTGACCGTCTGTACTGGAAAGGGTATGGGCCTGTGCGAGAGGACAAGGTACAGGTCTGCCTTCTCCCACCTAGCGTCCTTTTGGGGATGTGAAAGAGGGGGAAACTGAGGTTCTGTAAATATAAGGGCGGATGGCATGACGGCTCTCTATCCCGCTGTACAACCGGGCTCCCCGGACAGACCTCCCCCAGGTCCCGCAGCGTGGCGGCTGAACAGCGGGCTGGCATCCGCCGCGCATCCTTAGTTCCGTTTCTTGATTCCCTTGTTGCTACTGAAAAGGTGGAGAAGAAAACAGGAGTGGGAGGGGGCTGGCAGAGCAAGGGGTTCTACATGCTTGCCCTGCTCGAAGTGTCAGGGAGGTTGCCTCGCAAGCCCTCCTCCCGATACCCAAGGCGGGGGTTTGCGCTGAGAGAGCTCTGAAACTTTTAGTCAACAAGCATCAAAACGGCGACGTTTTAATGAGGGTGCAGCGGTCCCGGCTCGGCGGGTGGGTGCTCCGACAGCGTGGGAACCGGCACCCAGTAGCGCCGTCCGTCTGTCCGTCCGTCCGTCTGCAGGGCGCGGTGCGGCGGCGAGATGCGATACCGCCAGGCGGGGAGTGAGACGGGGCCGGCAACATAGTGTCCAGGGCAAGGATGAGTGTCAAAATAGTCCTCGGCTGTTCCAGGTGTTACTAGGACAGAAAGACAACATCCTTACCAGGACAGGCGGACAAAGGTCGCCGCCGCGTCTCCTCCCCTACAACCTCCGCAGCCCGTCGGGGTTCTGTCGTTGCTTTTAATCCTTATTTTTCCGCCGCCCCGAGCAAGACTGGTGTTCAAATAGTCTGCTCGGTCCTTGGGCTGAAATACCTTTACTCACAAGAGCACCTCGAAATTGTTATCCTGGTGAGCGGAGAACTAATTTATGCTCGGCTTTTACTACCTGAGAGGTGCAACCGGCTTTCTGTGTGTTTGTCTCCGTGCCCGTCGCTGGTACACATCGGTACCAGCAGTACGATAGCTAAAACACGAGAGAAGCGGGCACGTCACGCGTGCTTTTGTAACAGTATATAGCAGCCACCCTCTTTTAAATATTTGATGGCCGTGCGCCCACAGCCTTTTCTCACTGAAAAATAAAAATCACGTTCTTATATTTTTTGTCGGAGAAGAAGAAATAATCTCCTGAAGGCGCAGAATAAACGTCCTCTGAGAGACAGACAGTTATTCTTCTACCCACCTACCCAGTCTGTTGAGATACGAGACAACGAAAAATTCCTGGAAGGAGATCAGGAAAATTTATTATCGAATCACACCTCACTGCCTACCGCGATTAGAACTCTTCACTACCACTCCCGCACGTAAAAACTGCATTTCTGTAACATCAAACCTTTCGGTTTCATTACTTTTATTAAAAGACGAAGGGAGAATCGCTGGAAGGTAAAAACCTCCTGTGACCAGCTAACAAGTGCTTCCAGGTCTTTCTGAAAAAGGTCTTTCCAGACAGCACTGGTAAAAATTCAATAAGCAACAGGGGACCATTCTGCATGGAGGAATATCGAAATATTATCGTTCTCTGGGATATCACAGCCTCCCCTCCCCGGCCCCTGCGTTTCGTAAGCCCGGCTTCTCTTCAAACAGGCACCCACAGACCGAGACCGTATTTTGATCCCAGCAATTAACATGCGAAGCAAGTGGGGGATTGAGGGGGAGCGACAATTTCACACACACACATACCCCGCCCCAGTGGAGACGAGGGCGAGGAATTCAGACGGGGTGGAGGGCAGAGGGTGCTGCATGTCACCCGAGGGATGCTCTACCAGCAGACCATCCTTATTCTCACTAGATCGATATCTCTATCTCTATCTCTCTCTCCATATATTTTTTTTTCTTTTTTTTTTTTTTTGGTGGAGCAGAACCCAGATGCGACGGCGAGGGGTAGCGTTTGGAGAACATTGGGAGGAGCCGGGAGACAGCGGGGACCGCGATCGGTGCGGGTCCTGCCCGCGGGCACCGGCAGGTGCCGCTGTTCCCCCGCCGCCGGCACCGGTGCCGCACACGGCGAGGGTGTATTCGGAGCCCTCCGGGGCATCTGGATCGGACACTGAGCGGCACCGGGTGGGGAAAGGCCCCACGGAGGAACTGGGTGTCACTCCCACCTCCTTCCTGCTTTTTTTCCCTTCTCAGAAGCGGGGTACGTCCTGCCGAGGGGTTGCAAACGGGACGGGAAGGATAGTGATAGGGCATAAACTCCGCAGCTGCAGAGTGAATTTAAAATCAAAACAAGTCAATGAAACAAATAAAGAAAAAAATCACACCAAAAAGAATTAAAAAAAAAAAAAGTGAAAAGCAAGTTCACTCCTTTTCGCGAGACCATATTTATGGAAAAGAGCGTGCATTTCAAGCCTTGTCTTTACGATGAGTTATTTTTTGCGTAGGTATAAGCTGGCTACTAAAATAAAAGAGGAGAAGAAACGTCGCGAAAATGGGGCTTATCTCCCTTCAGCTGGTGCTGAAAGTCAAACCTTTCCGTGCCTGGAGACTCGGCTGCTCTGTCTGCTCATCCTGGGCTTTCTGAAAGCTGAAGTTGGCTTTCTGCATGCTCGCCAAAACATCCCTAACAAAGAGTTTGCTGAGCCTCTGGAAACCTCAACATTTAGCGATTATTTGAAGTACAGATGAAAGTATTGAAGTTTTCACCCCCTCTTCTCCTGCCTTTCCTCTGGGTTTCTGCCTCTGTACCTCTAATAAGGAGAGATGTACTTGACTAGAAAAGAAGGGGCATTGGCTGCTTATTATTATTCTTATTCTTCTTCTTATTATTATTATTTCCGAAGGAGATGCACCGTGAGGGTGCATTCGCACTGGAAGCTTTTAGGTAAGGAATTAGATTTTGGGTGGGTGGGTGGGTGGGTACAGAGAAAACTGTAAATTTATTTTTTCCTTTCCTGAAAAAAAATTAAATAGTTTTCTCCAGCCAAATTTCCGTTACTTCACCTAATATTACCTCTTCATCGTTCTACACGTTTTCATTTAAATATCTAAGTCCTGCTAAAAAAAAAAAAAAAAAAAAAAAAAAAAGAGAGTAATTAAAAGAAAATACTTTAAAAAGACCTTCCACGATATCCACCGTATCTGCACCTCCACTTTTCTAAAAAATAATTTTCACGTGTACAGACACAAGCAGTTCGGTTTACATATATGATAAGACGACAAGGATGAAGAGACAAGGGAGAAAATTTAAGTGTGAAATGATGAATACTGGGTTTAGAGGACGATAGTTATTAAAAGTATTGATGGGGAAAAAACCTCCAAAAAAAAAGGTGGGGAAAAATAATGAGAAGATGTAGAAATGGATTTATTTCATGCATTTATTTATGTTCAACCCGGCACCCTGTCTCATCTCCGTGGTTGCAGCGGCCACCCAAAATCTGAGCATTATTAGTGCTGTTATATATTCATTTATTTGTCTATCCTTGGACGAAAATCCAGGAAATCGCCGACTTCGATGGTATTTCCATCACCCAGGATGATCGGTGCAGACTCGTATTTTTAGCAGTAAAAGGCCGATATTAGGTAACGCGGGGGCGCGGGGGCGGGGGAGAACGGGGGTGGCATTTATTGTTCCTATTTCCCCCGTCATGTTCAAGTGGCAAGTGCTTGCGGTGGGGGGGGGGGACACGCAGCTCTCCCCACGCTGCTCGTGGCACAGGCAGCAGCGCAGGCGGGGAGGGAGGGGCGCACTTCCAACCCCTCCACCCCCGGGGCTTGTTCAAAACCCGCCGCTGTGATTCGCGGGGCCGCCACGCAGTAACGCGGGGCGAGGAGGGGAGCCGGGGGGAGGGATGCTGCGAGGCCGACCCCCGGCAGCCCGGCCTGGGGGGTGCTCCGGGGGCGCAGGCGGCGGCCACCCCTGTCCCGTCGTAGCTGCGGCGAGGCGCGGGGTAAGGCACCGAGGAGGGGGCGGGGAGGGAGGGAATGATGCGGGATGCGCTGCGGGAACGGAAAGATGGACTGACCCGCTCTCACCTCCTCCCGCCTCCCGGTACACGCTAATGCGGGTCAGCAAGGGAGCGACAACTGCACGAGCGCTAATTAAAAGGGACAGGGTGGAGGGTGGTCAGGTTGCGTCCGTGGGCCAGGAGTCCCCGGCACCCACTGTTGATAAAAATGTGTAAAAATAGTACTTTCCTAGTGGCTTGCTGCTAGATGTAGTAAGGTAAGAGCTAACCTAAGGGATGACCGTGACGATTTCCGTTTTGGGATGGTATTATTTCTTTAAATATTTTACGTGTAGCCATCTGACCACTTTTTACTGGATGGTATATCAACGTAGGGCTCGTAAAACTGGAAGGAGAGGCAGCACTGGGAATACCGTGAGAAATGACAAAGAATTAAAGTATACTTGTGGTGAAAGAGGCACTGAGAAACACAGACACTTCACTCTTTATTTAAAAAAAATACATGCATGTCAGTCTTTGGAGAAGGCTAACTTTTGCCTCATGCATCCATCCAGGTGAGTCATTCATAGTGTAATAATTATCCTTGTACTTGAGCTCCCCCCCCCCCCCCCCCCTCGTTTCTTAGGAAATAAGGTTTCTCATTTAAAAACATAACATTTCTGGACTATAAAAACAGAGTAATCTTCTGGATTTAATCATATTGAAACTACTATTATTGCTACTCTTCTTTCTTATTGTTACCCATTAAGCTAAATCGAAATATGTTAAAAATGTTTTTCATATAATTCAGGGCCTGTGGATTTTCGGGTAAAGTAAGCATAAGGCTTCGAGCATATTTTCAAACAACATCTAAAAAGCTGCTTTTTCTATAAAGAATTATGTAGTGGATTTAAGGCTGCACACGTTAAAATTAGGTGTAATACATTTAATAATGCAGCACCTAAGAGAGAAAATACAAAATGTCTTCCTTGGAGAAAGCTCTCCGTACCTGGCTCTGCACATTTTAAGAGAAAATTTTGAAATAAACGATTCCTGAAACCAAGGCAGATATAAGCGTGTTTATGGGTCATAACACACAGCAATGAGATATTATAAATCCATTTAAAGAGTCCTCTTACACGCAGTATCTGTATCTCTTTATACCCTTAAACGGGGCAGGAGCGGGGGTGTTGGTGGATTTTAAAATTTGTTTCCTAATATGAACTTAATTAGGCAAACTCCCAGTTTCAAGCCAGCGATGTGATAGCTGAGCAGGGCAATAAGATCCTCCTCCCTTCTTAAGGCCCAATAAGCATCTTGTGCACCTTGATTTTTAGTATTAGCACTGTACACAGTCTGTAACCTCATACAAACAGAAGCATGGAGGAAACTGTATATAGAGACACACTGCAGAATCTCGCCAAAAACCGGGAGAATGGGGAGGGGGAGGGGAAAGGAAAGATATTTAAACAGCTAGATAAGAGAGAGTAAAGGAAAAGCGACAGGCTGCAATTTTCAGTAAATTAAAAACAATGCAAATATACCTTTACATATGCATCAGTATTAAAAGTAATACGCGCTGGAACCAACAGGAGCTGGAGGAGGAGGAGGAGAGAATGGCGCAGCGGTGGAGCCCTGCATTCACATCGGGGCCGCCCGTTCCCAGTTCGCGCCGCAGCCCGGCTCCGAGTGCTCATTTCGAGGATGTTTATTTTGTTGTGGATGATGATGATGCATAGAAGAAGAGAGAGGCCCGGTTTTTTGTTCCGTTAATTAGGATCTTCCGCAAATAGGGACGATCGCTCCTAGAATCGGCAATCTCTTCTCGGGGCAGGGGGATTTGCATCTTCTATTTTTTTTCCTATTTTTATGCCCTAATTTCCTTGATGTATGTAAATGCAGACGGACGTGCCGTATGCCTTCAGTTGACGTCAGTGGACGTGACCTCTTCTCTAAACCTTGAACGTGAAGTAGGGATGGGGGACGCGGGGCGGAGGCGCAGCCGCTGAGATGCTCCGCGCTATTCCGCGGCCGCGCAGGCTCCCGGCAGCGCTCTACCATATGAAGTAGGCTCTGGCAGCAGCAGCAGCAACAGCAGCGCTGCCCGCCCCAACGCTCGCCCCCAAAAGAAAGCCCACCTTCCCGCAGGACCGGCGAGTCCGTCCTGCCCTTTCTCTCTCTCTTTTTTTTTTTTTTTTAATTAGACGTTATTTGCCGCTTCTTTGCATCAGGAGACGAGCGGGAAATAGAAATTTCTAACCAATTTAAAATGATAATAAGAAAATTTCTCTACTCCCTCCCCAAAACATTGCATGACAGAGGAGCGCTGAGCCACCGGAGGCGCAGCATCCATCCGGGCGCTGTTCCACAGCGAACCGCGGGTACGGGACTCGGAGACCGGGAGGGAGGGAGAAGAAGCTGGCGGCTGGAGGAGTGGGGTGGCCGCAGTCCTCATCTCAAGTCTCAGCCCCCACCTGTCTGTTCTGCAAGTCCAAGCCGGTCTCTCGGCTTTGCCATGATCTCCCCCTCCCTCCACTGGGAGAAAGCGCAATGTGAGCGGGGAATCGATGAGCATACGGTGGTAGCGGGTGGTAGATGAGAGCGGTGTGTGCTCCTCCTTCCTTTCCATCGCTTCTTCTGGAGACTATGCAGTGTACCGTGATGTTTGGGAGAACTTTCAGAACTTAACCGGCTAGGCGGCAGGATGAGAGGGGTGTTCTCTGTTAGGACCCGAATTTCTCTCCTTTGCTGCTGACGTTATTAACTCTTTTGTGAGCCTGCTGTGAGCTGTTCCAGAGCCTCTCTGTGGACCTTGGCACAGCCGTTCCTAGGGCTGCACACTCGCACACTCACTCACCGCTCCTCCGTTCAAGCATTTCAACTAATCTTCAATACCCTCGCCAGGAAGCGGAAACACGAGTGTTTTTCTGACGGGGGTAGCAGTGTCGACTCTTACAAATTTTTTTTTTTTTCTTTTTTTTTTTTTTTTTTTTAGCCAGCTGTTCGTGCTAAATTCCTTCGGTTCTCTCGAGGCTGGCGTTCCGGTCCTCACAAAGCTCTCTTTGTCCGCCGGATCACCGGGGGCTGTGCCGGCAGGGGATGCCCGGCTGCCCGGGGCTACGGTGGGGATCTCCCCGCAGAAACACTCCGCGGAAATCCGTGCCCGGAGACAGCGGAGCTGCTTCGCGCTCCCTAGAGCCTTGCACTCCGAGCGGGACACACATCTGACATCATACACACACACACACACACACATTTTATATATATATATATATATATTTATATATATATATATTTATATATATATATATAATTGTCTGTGTGTGAGCGTCTGTAGCGTGTATATATACATATATTTATTAATTTTTTAGCATCGCCCCTCCCCCCCCCCCCCCCC